>NC_060964.1:7335706-7338206 GCF_910589235.1 Vespa crabro
GAGAGAAAGCTCTACATAGAGAATCCAATTTAAATGATACTTATCATGTTCTCCGGTACGACTTCAAGTTCACTTATTTTTCGCGATCTCTCGAGAAAAGTCTCAAGACACAATTCCCATTCAGCTTGTCTCTAACCTCTCCCCCCCCCCAACCACCCAATCCTCTCGAACCTACGAATCCTCAACTTTTGAAGTCGTCAACTTCACAACCCCCCCCCCTTTTTTTACTCCCCAATTTCCTACCGTCTTTCCATCATTTCTTTTCTTCTTCTTTTTTTTCCTTTTTTTCTTTTTTTTTTCTTTTTTTTTTTTTTTTTTTTTTACTTCACGTCGTACATCTCAAGAATTTATTCTGCGCCAATCCGTTCATCTTTTATTCGAAAAAGCTTAAATAAAAGATTCGTTTCAATGATGGATATTGTAAGAATTGACAGTGAATATTTGATCTCTTTATTTCTTAATCCTCCATAATCATATTATCATAATTGATGAGATATTATCGATAATAAATGGACTATCGATCGATCGCAATGCGATGTCCTTTTTTATATAATTTTCTTTTTCCCTTTAAAATTTCCATAGAATTGTCGTAGGAAAAAGGAAGAAGGAAAAAGGGATAAAGAGAGAGAGAGAGAAGGAGAGAGAGAGGGAGAGAGGGAAAGAAATCGTACGAATTCGAAGAGAAATCAAGGAAACCACAAGCTCTATCTCTATCTCTCGCAGACTCAACAAAAAGTACAAGAGGTTGTTAGCAGCGGCTAACAGTAAAGGTTTATATATATATATATATGTATATAGCAATGTGTAATGGTATTAGTAAGGTAATCATGGTATGTATGTACATGCGTTCTGTTAGTTCTCTCGTTTAGGAACGAAATTCCTTTGTTGGTCGTAGAAGAGGACTATGGTTCATCGTAGATTCGAATGTACTTATGGTTAACCAAAGGCGCGTTACTATGATCCCACATATGTATGCGATAGTATAGTGCTGTATATTATATATATATACACACACACACACACACACATATATCTATCATGTTTTCTCTACTTCTTTCTCTGTGTACATGTGTGTATGTGTGATGTATTTGACGTAGATATATACATTAGAAACTTTCTCAGCTTTTGTTTTAAAGTTTCGAAACGTTCAATGATGCAACATACATACACACACATATATACATACGTGTTTATTCGATTAATCGTATAAAGATGAATTTTTATTAATGATATATAAATTATATGAACGAATAAACACGCAAAGTTTCTATTTTGATTTTTCTTAAGTCGATAATCTTTTTCTTCGTTAATGTTCGTAAAAATCATCATCAATATTCTGAATGATCCAATTTATCTCATATGAAAAAACCTTTTTTTCTCCCATTTATCGTAAATTAATTCGGATCGATAAAGTAATGCCAAATGTTATAATTGCACATCTCATTCGAATTATATCTTTCTTCAATTTTAATAACAGAGGATAAACTTTTTCTTTCTTTTTTATTTTTTTTTTTCTTTTTCTTTTCTTTTTCTATACATACAATACATTTTTATATTGTTATCCCTCTTCTATCAAAGAAGAAAGAGGAAGAGAGAGAGAGAGAGAGAGAGAGAGAGAGAGAGAGAGAGAGAGAGAAAGATAAAGAGATAGAGATTTACGATGTAGCGCATCTTTTTAGCGGCTTAGAAGGACGATTATTTATCCGCAATACGTCGTGATCAATCAGACGGTGTGGTTTTGGCGGATGCGCACGACATGATGAATCACTTGGCTCTCGTCACTTTAAGCGTCATCCGTTCGCGTAAGCTTATTATATGAAAACGTTTATGGTGTGTCACCACTTACGGGGAAAGGTTTTTCCACGAGATAGAATATCATTTTTTAGATACCTATCTAGATCATTATTATCATTTTTCATAAGGATCGATGATGGATCGACCCTAAAAGAATATATATATATATATATTTAAATAAACGATCAACGTTATATCGAAGATTCTTATCGTTATCATTCAGTCAACATTTATACATAATATATATATATATATATATATATATATATATATATATATATATATATAACGATTAATTATCTCCTATCTTCGTTAATACACCATCTCACAAAGATCGATTACAGCATATATATATATATATATATATATATATATATATATATATATATATATATTCATTCGAACGAAACCATTCTACCATATGTGTCACCATCGTTAATGCGATGGATATTGATAAAGAAATACCTTCGAGGATCTCTCTCTCTCTCTCTCTCTCTCTTTCTCTCTTTGTCTCTATCAAAAAAATTACTGCTCGTTCGATCCGTCAATATCTTCATTGATAATTGATATTTATCCTCGAGAATGTTATTCTTCGTCATATTTTTTTTTTAATGCCATTATCTTTCTCCATATAAAGAGAGATATATAATATCCCCATAATATCTTCTTTTCTCTTTGAATACATTAATCACTTTGTACTTTTAAA
>NC_060964.1:7345706-7360706 GCF_910589235.1 Vespa crabro
ACTATGCTGTTGTATGTATAGTGTATGTTATCATCTGTTGCGGTCACATAGAGTCACAACGAGAAAAAATGAATTCTACGATCCGAGCGTTTTGTTTATTTAATAAAAATCAAATTTCTTTATCAATTAATATGGATTTGTGTTTGCTTTTTCTTTTCGTTTTTTTCTGTTTTGTTTTTTTTTTGTTTTTGTTTTTTGTTTTTCTCTTTCTTCGTTCCTTGTCTCTTTTCTTTTTCTTTTTCCTTTTTATTTCCTTCTTTCATAGAATTGATTTTTCGAAAAAAAAAAAAAAACAAAAGAAAGATTTTCAACGTGATTACTTTTGTCATAGAAATCGGTGATCTGTAAATTGGTGCTCACGTTCGTGTAGTATATGTACAAAATTTCATTTCAAAGGATCCCATTGAAATATGCAACATTATATACGGATATGCCAATACAATGTGTAAATCAATGTGTAGAAAGCTTACCGAGTGAAAAGTGTATTTCTCTTTTTTCTTTTTTTACTTTTCTTTTATTTTTATATCGATAGACGTCAATTACAATCAACGTGGTTATCGAGCAACTGTAACGTTATGCATAAATTTTCGATGTCACGACAGGTTGTTGCAAAATGATTAAAGAAAATCGTTAAATATAACAATAATATGTACTGTGTGTTATTATTGTTACTGTTCCTGTTGTTGTTGTTTTTACTACTGTTGTCGTTGTTGTTGTTAGAAAATATTGGACAAAAAGGAAAAGACTCTTGGAAAGTGAAATTTGTCGAAGCCCGACTCGACGATCTATATATATATATATATATATATATATATATATATATATATATATATATATATATATATATTATCGGTTAGCTTTTCGTCGATCGATCTTTCCAATTGATGAGGAATAATATCCCCGATAGAGGATGAGTGTATTCCTCGGTGATCGTGAAAATACGAATTTAAAAGGAAATTCACGGCGTGAAATGTGAAGGACATTTTCAACGACTACGAGCTACGAAATATCGGATTTCGTTACAGCTGTTCGAGATGTCAAGATGTATGTATGTCGCGTTATACTCGCGTTGAATATTGATCGAGTCGTTCGTTCATTCGTTCGTTCGTTCGTTCGTTCGTTCGTTCGTTCGTTCGTTCGTTCGTTCGTTCTCGAGTTGGCACTGAATCATTCCAACGCGAAAAGAAAATCAAATCTTTTATATAAAAGAGAAATAAATTCACTTTTTATAAAAAAAATAAAAAGAGAAAGAGAGAGAAAGGGATTAGTTCATTATCCGAATAATTAAATTATTCGAAAAAGAAAATAAAAAATATTGAAGATTTCGTCTTGAGCATCTATCTAATCTGATTAATCAATTAAAGAAATATTAAAAATTTTACTAGATGTTATTCGGTTTTACACGATGGATAATGTAACTTGCGAAAATAATTTCTATATGTACATATATTTATTTGTGTGTGTTTGTTAATTCGTTTTTAGATCTTAATAACTTTTAAGAGTTTGAAAAAAAAAAAAATAAAGGGAAAGAGAGAGAGAGAGAAAGAAGAAGATCATTTGCGGTCTCCATATAAGAGGATCAGACTGGTCGAGTCTTTAATGGCTACCTTTATAATTCTGATGTTATCCGAAAGTTAGGAAAGTTAACGAAAACGAAATCCGTAAAGGCACTCGAAGTGGCCGAAAAAGAAAACGGAAAGAAGACTTTTTGGCCTAAACTAATAATTTGATTAACGAGAAATCCAATCGAAAGATTTCCAAAGTAATCTTAAAGATCGAATGAGAAAAAGAACGAAAAAGGGGGGGGGGGAAAGAAGAAGAAGAAGAAAAAGACGAATTAGAAGAGTTCTTACGGTAGTAAAGTAGCTTAGAAGAATGAAATATTTATTTTGTCGAACATTTTTCTTTTTGTTTTGTTTTGTTTTTTCTTTTTTTCTTTTTGAATTTCTCTCTCTCTCTCTCTCTCTCTCTCTCTCTCTTTTATTAACGTTCCCATAGAAATCTAAGAGATCGTATGAATGAAACGTAAAAAAAGAAAAAATTAGAAAAGAACGTAGGAGCTTAGAATAATGTAATATTTTCTTCTTCGAACGTTACTTTTTCCTTTTTTTTTCTTTTTTTTCTTTTTTTTTTTTTTTCTTTTTTTTTAGTCCTTTATCCTTTCTCTCCCTCTCTCTCTCTCTAATTTTTCTTTACACTTCCCTCTCTCTCTCTCTCTCTCTCTTCCTTTACTTTTTTCATAGTAACGAAAGTCGAGAATCTCGTTTATCGTCTCTTACCGTGATTCTCGACCACAGTCTCGAGGTCCCAAGGAAACTACTTGCAAAAGTACTTCTAGGCTAGTTTTACCGCCATTGTCCTCGTAATACCGCAAGCAGTTAAACGTGAGGAAGCGGACGCAAGAAGGTGAAATCCGCATAAATCCTTTCTTCTCTTCCTTCCTCCTTCCATCCTACTTGTTCCTCATCTACCTTCTCTTTCTCCTTCTACTGCTACTCCTCCTCCTCCTCCTCCTCCTCCTCCTCCTGCTCCTCCTGCTCCTCCTCCTCCTGCTCCTGCTCCTGCTCCTGCTCCTCCTTGTCCTCATCCTCTTCTTCTTCCTTCTTGATAGTGCTCGTACGACATCGTGGAAATTTACATCGTACGGTGCCAACTATTCCAAGACGTTGGAAAATTTATATTCTCCTGGAGACCAACAAGAGAGAATTAGGAGTTAGAAATAAAATGTATAATTTTTATTCAATCATATACGATCATATAATAATATCATTTAATGGGATATTATTGTTGGAATGTATTTCTTTAATTAATTACTCTAATGTTTTTATATAATAATTTTCTTTATATAGATATATATATATATATATATATATATATATATATATATATATATATATACACACATTTTCGTTTCAAAGTTAATGTATCTATGTATCTTATTAAATCGATAAATAATAATTTAATCGTATGATTTACCATAGATATACTTTAGAAAGTACCATTGAGGGATACGACTTTGATTTGATTGATGATTTTGATTATTGATTTTGATTGGTGATTTTGATCGTTGATTTTGATTAGTGATTTGATCGTATTTGGTGATATATCGCTTTAATTTGTCCTAAATTTGAGTACTCTTCTCTTCCTTTCTCTCTCCCTCTCTCTCTCTCTCTCTCGCACACACACACACAGTCTTTCTTTCCCTCTGGGTTACCACCATAACCTCCAAGACATCTAAGAAAGAGAAATTACCGGATTACGTCGGCAGGGCAGAAGGTCAAGCCCTCTCACCATGAGGTGATTTCTCTTCCAAGTCTAATGTCCTGATTTCGAAATGCCTTCGAAGGACGTCGTCTTCCATCGTTTCTGATTCAAGGACACCAATCTCTCTCTTTCTCTTTCTCTCTCTCTCTCTCTCTCCCTCTCTTTCTTTTTCTCTCCCTCTGTCTCTTTAACGGTGTCATTTCTATTCAACCCCTTATAATTAATCACTATGCGTCTTCTTCTTCATCTTCTTTTTTCCTTTTTCTCGAACTTTCTAAAATAATTTTCGTTGCAACAAAAAAAAATTATTATTATTATTATTATTATTATTATTATTATTATTATTATTATTACTATTATTATTATTATATATAATAAAAATCGATCTTCATGAAATATTTGTAATTTTATTTAATATCTAAAGTTACTTAAATATATTTAAAAATGATTTAACAAAATTTCCTGATTGACAATAATGAAATATATCATTAGGTATTATTAATCGTATTCGAGTTCGATTTCATTTTATTTTGATAATGTTAAATTAATTATTAAGATATTTCAATGTAAAACCGATAGAAGAAGATTTTGGTTTCGAAAAGTAATTGTGTTTGTAAATGCGGGGAGTGGTGGGGGATGGAGGGGGGAAAGGGGGTTAGTATAGGGAAACGAAAATTTCGATTAAATTTTCGTAAATTGCCAAATTGCATTATCGATAGAATGACAATAGAGAAGAGAGTCTTGTAAAGCACGAAAGTAATAAGTTGTTCTACGTGATTATTGTTCGGTAGTAAAGTTGTAGTTTAGTTGAGAAATACTACTATAACTATACTGGGACGATCGATCACGTCGTTTAAGGTTTCTAGACGATTGTTACGAAGTATTTCGATATTCTTTGTTGCGTGAACGAAGAAAATAAAAATGGAAACGATAGAATTATTTTATCGGTGTATCTTTTTTTCTCCAATTTTTTTTTTTTTTGTTTGCTTCCATATTTTTTATTCTTTTTTCTTTTTCTCTCCTTCCTTTTTTCTCATCCCCAATCGCGTACAAAATTTTCTCACTTTCGAACGAAATATCGAGATATTTCAAGAAATATACATACATACATACATATATATATATATATTGTTCACACGTGTATGTAGATGAGGGCGTATACGTGTGTGCAGGTCTCGCAGAAAAATACGAATAAAAATTTCTGTCAAATTTGTCAACAAAGGAAAAATCAAATATCCTATTCCCTTGCGGCCGGCAAAAGGATAAAAATGGAGAATTGAAATTTTTGTTTCTAAAACTGACCAGCTGGAGAGAAAGAGAGAGAGAGAGAGAGAGAGAGAGAGAGAGAGAGAGAGAGAGAGAGAGAGAGAGAGAGAGAGATGGTAAAGTGAGAGGAAGTGAGCAATAGGAAATTGTTTTACTAGCCGTGTATGTCCTGCAACGCGTGCAATGTGTAGTACGATATAACGCTTGCTTTCCTCTATTTAGGAATTCCATTCAACGAACGTGAGTCGATAAATCGGTGAACAAGCAAGCTCGCCAGCTCGAAATACTATTGTTATAGCCAAGTTACATTAACCGTGTGATCGTTTGAGGTAACATTAATCGTACCGTGTAAAATCACCGTTCTCGCCGATTCGTTTAACATCACACAAGAATTGGGATTGGGTATTCGACGAGTGAACGCGGAGAAACTAGGAAGAGGAGATGGAGGAGAAAGAGGTAATCGTAAACGTTACCTCACGCAAATTAAATAATCGTCGATCATTGTAAAATGAGATTCATCAATTTTACAAATTCCCTTTCGTTCTTTAGTTAATTTTCAATTATTCGAAATGAATCTTTATACTAATTTGTGACACTTTTTCCGAATATATCGATATAATTTTCTCTTTTCTTCTGTACTTTATTTCTTTTTTTTTTTTTTTCCTTTTTGTAAACCGCGGTTACAAGTACGCAAATTTATTTATTCGTTAATGATCTCCAATCGTAATTTCGAAATTTCGAAAATTGAGAGGCGAATGTCATTTAAGATCTTTCGATGTTGTTAACCATTTTCTTTTTTTTTTTTTTTTTTTTTTTAGAGAAAGGTACCAAATTTTGTACAAGCGAATATGTATCTCGTTGAGAAATTTTCTTTTTTGCGATATTCGTAAAATCCTTTTTTTTTCGTTTTAGTTCAGATAAGAGTTAATTTCTTTTCTCGATCAAATCGCACTTTTTCGAATTGAAAAAATTGAAAGACAATTTTCGAGAATGACATTTTAGAGAAAGAAAAAAAGAAAAAAAAAAGAAAAAGGGAAGTTCGTGCGCGCGATAGAATGCGTATCGCGTTCGTTTATAAAATAAAAAAAAAAACAAAAAAAAAAAAAAAAAAAAAGGAAAAGAAAAAAAAATCTGTTCTCAATACTCATAGAGAATTTTTCTTAGTATTAGATGTAAAACTTAATTTGTTTATTGCATTACAATTTTATACTTGAAAATTTCTACCTAAGTTCGAAGATCAAAAAGGTCGCGTTGTAGGGTGGGCTTGATAAATGTCAATGGTCTCTGGCGGAAATTAAAAAGATCTTAGAAAGGAAAAAGAAAAAAAAAAAAGGAGAATAGAAAAGGGAACAAAGGGGAAAGAAAAGAGAAAAAAAGAAGAAACAAGAAAAAAAAAAAGAAAGAAGAAACCAAGGGGAAGAAAAAATGAAAAGAGAGTGAAAGTATGTAAAGAGAGAGAGAGAGAGAGAGAGAGACAGAGAGAGAAAGTGAGAAGGATAAGAAGAGTAGGTTGAATGCATTTTTGAAACATTCGCTTGATCAAAAAGGATTTTTTGATGATCTTTAAGATACGTGCGTTTTCTTCTTTTTTTTTTCTTCGAAGAAAAAATAAAAGGATTACTCTTGTTTTCTTCACGTTTTTTTTGTTTTTTTGTTTTGTTTCCCGAACGTCAACTTTTATCCCTGATACGTTATGGTATTTTAATGAAAAACCTTCGGCCCTTTCTTCCTCCCTCTCCCCTCCCCCCCCCCTCTCTCTCTCTCTCTCTCTCACATACATACGTTCTCTCTTTTACTTTTTTTCTCTTTCCCTCTCTTTCATCCTTTTTTTTTCTCTTTCTTTTTTTCTTTCTTTCTTTCTTCCTTCCTTCCTTTTCTTTTACCCGATCATACTTCTTCATGTGAGCGTGAAAATAGGTGGCAGAACGAATATCCGGATTAAGATGGCTAACGGGGATTTCACGATTTCGAGATTTCTTTTTTTTTTTTTTTTTGTCGAGCTAGAGGTAAAATGGTAGAATGTGGAACGGAAAGAGAAAAGATGGTGAAAAAGAAAGAAAGACAGAGAGAGAGAGAGAGAGAGAGAGAGAGAGAGAGAGAGAGAGAGAGAAATGTGAACAAAGTGGATGTCGTAGATCGTCACGTGACAAAGAGAGAAAAAGAAAACGAAAGAGAGAGAGAGAGAGAGAGAGAGAGAGAGAGAGAGAGAGAGAGAGAGAGCAATCAAGAAGAACGAATTGACAAATTCCGTATCGATCCTGGACGTCGTCCAAGAGGCCACGATTTTTATCGAAGTTATCGAATCGTTTAAGAGGATGGGAGTAGAGACGATCGATGTTCGCGAACCAATTTCCGTAGCCGCACGAACTACTCTTAATAACTACTTACGAATTTTTTTTCGTGTTTTTTCTTTTTTTTTTTTTTTTATCTTTTTTTTTCTTTCTCCCTTTTTTTCTCTCTTCCTTTTCATCAAACAAATCGAAACGATTCCGAACGAATCCTTTTATCGATTCCTACTTATATCATAGCGCTATATATCTATAGTAACATTTATATACTATTGACGTATGTACACTTAACTATCGTACTGTTGTATTATGTTATAAAGAATGTATTGTATCTTAAGTATCGCATTTTACGATTAATATGATTGTTATATAATTAAAAAAAAATTGATGTCAAAAGAAATTGACATTTGTATTGGCATTTAAATTAAAAATATCATTTTAATAATTAAGTTTAGGGATGGGTATTAAAACGTTTGAAAGATGAAAAGTAAATAAAACAAAAACAAAAAAAAAGAAGAATGAAAAAGAAACAAAGAGCAAGGAAAAGACATAAAGCATAAATTATATATTAAATAATAATAAGTAAAGAAAATTTAACGATAGAAATATAATAATTAACTTAACATTAAAATGAAATGATGTTCCTATGCGAGTGCATGCATAATATATTAACTATACCTACTTACATAGATCGTAAATTGCATTTAATTATCCCGTCAAACAAACCTTATATATATATATATATATATATATATATATATATATATATATATATTCTATGGGGAATATATATATATATATTCCCCATAGAATAATAGTGCTAGAACGATCGTAAACATATCCAAGTTGGTTCGGTACCAACCAAACTGGTAGTTAATAAAATCCAATGACGAGAACAGGAAGCATTTATGCCTGTATTTAGCGTCGTTCAGTTGGTACCTTCATTGGGTGAATCGTAAGGGCGTATTGCGTCGTGTCGCTTTGCGTCCTACGGTGAAGCTATTAATAAGAAGAGACCTTAATAATTTCGATGAAAGCCAAGTGCATCCAACTATTATCTACGAAGCGCAACTAACCTACCTTCGAAGTATACGCTCAAACGGAAGCCAACGACAACGAGACCAAAATATGTCAACCACCCCTTCCTTCTTCTTCCCTACGTTCTCTATTTCCCACTACCACCCACATTCCCACCCAACAATCCCCATCCAGCTCTTCTACCCCCGCGTACACGTCGGAGTGCATCTGACAGAAAACCTATAGACGGGTAGTACGGCCATTAATGAAATGACAAATGCGTTCTCGTCGACGAACGACGAGGACGAAACGCAAAGCGGAGTCTTTCCTGCGGAAAATAAAATATTTAACATCGTGATTTACGAGGCCTTTCTCTCTCTCTCTCTCTCTCTCTCTCTCTCTCTCTCTCTCGCTCTCGCTCTCGCTCTCTCTCTCTCTTTTTTCCATTCGAATTTTTCTTTATAAATCGAGCCTTCGATAAAATTTCAAATATTATTTTACTTTATCAATCGAACGTTATTCCATAGAAAAAGAAAAAAGAAAATAGAAATGAAAAGGACATTATGTTACAATAAATGGTAACTTTTAGTAAGATAATTACTAGAATTAAATGGAAAAAAAAAAAAAAAAAAATAAAATAAAATAAAATAGGTAAAAAAAAAAAGAAAGAAAAGAGATCTCTTAAAAATCATTGAAAAATAAATATCTTTATCGTCCTTTGTCAATCTTTTTGTTTCCTCGATTTTTCTTTTCTACTTCTTTACACTCCCTCTTATTATATATATATATATATATATATATATATATATATATATCCAATCAAAAAAAAAAAAAAAAAAAAAAAATAATTAATGATTTCCTTTCGTTATTATTCACAGGCGAATTACCAGCGGCCGTGCACGATGGAAACGGTGTATCGCGTGCTGTCCTCAATCTCTGGCTGATTCATTTGACAGTGAGCTACGTTTTCTTCAGATGACAATACTAAGGTAAAAATTATAATATAAGATTAATAAAATAATATCTATAATAATAAATTGTCAAAACGTTTGACTATATATTTCTCAATTATTTATATCACTCGAAGATATATATATATATATATATATATATATATATGTATATATAATAAATTATTAAATGCATAAAAATAAAAGAGATAGCAAGTTCGATTGAACCATTAATTCGGTTATCTAACTTGAAGATGTACACGCATATGAATAATAAAATGAATAAAAGCGAGATAGATATAGAATGTAAGAGGAAGAGAGGGAGAGAGAGAGAGAGAGAGAGGTAGGAATTTCGATAGAAACGTTAATTCCTTGGAAGGACAAACAAGCTTCCAATTATCTCGCTTGGACTACGTTTCTCTTGAGCAAGAAAGATCCTTGCAGACGGTTAAGCGTCACGCTCGATAATCCATCGTCGTTTCCCATCGAAATTCACGAACGAACGAATGAACGAGCGAATGAACGTACGAATGAACGAACGAATGAACGAGTTACTAATTACTCTTATAACCAAGAACCATTACTTCCGCGTTTTCTGTTAAAGCAAAAACCACATTTGATCTTGGAAAATGTACCTTTGATAAATGTGTCGGAATAAAAGAAAAAAGATAAAAAGAAAAGATATAGAGGAGAGAGAGAGAGAGAGATAATGAGATGTAAATAGATTCTATCAAATCTCTTTTTCCTTTCATAGATATTCATTTATTCGAAGCAGAATAATTAGTCGTGTAATTTTTACGGATAATTTATACGGCTTAAAAAAAAATCTCTTTCTCTCTCTCTCTCTCTCTCTCTCTCTCTCTGATCAAGCGATATAAATTCAAACTTCACCTAAAGGCCATAATAACATTCTTAACAAACATAATTTTCTTGTTTTCTCTGCTTTTTCTTTTTTTTTTTTTTTATTTGTTTTTCTTTTCTTTTTTCCTTCTTCTTCTTCTTCTTCTTCTTCTTCTTCTTCTTCTTCTCCTTTTAACACATAATCATAATACATCGTTATCATTCGATTTAATCGTGAATAAGTATTGCCGGAGTTCTAAATAAAAAATACTAATGCTATTTACTTTAATACGAAATAATAATAATTTTCGATTAGAAAAAAAAAATGTAGGATTGTATTTATTTGGATATGAGATTTCAAGAACATTTTCAAATAAAAAAGTACTACATTGTTATTTATTTATTTATTTATTTATTTATTTATTTATTTATTTATTTATTTATTTATTTACGTATAAGATACGAAATATTTTTTATTTGTGTTGTTTTTTTTCTTTAGTTCCCTAATAAAAAATGCGATAGTATATTTGTTTATTTATTTAGATGCAAAATAGCTGAGCATTTTCAATTAAAAAAAAAAAAATGCATATATATATATATATATATATATATATATATATTTGTTTGTAAAAAAAGAAAAAGAAAATGAAAACACTAATATTATTTATTTGATACGTAAATTACGAATTTAAAAATTTCGACATTACTTTATCGATCAATATCTACTTCCTAGTTACTGCTATTAGTAATACGTTTTTTCTTCTTCCTTCATCAGATAAATTGCATCGAATATTATTTCTTTTTCCAATTCCTTTTGCAGATAAATTCATTAATACAAAATTGAGAAATGATCAGAGCCGTGTGCAATTTTTTTTTCACTCTCGCGAGCAAAAAAAAAGAAAAAGAAAAATAAGAAAAAAAAAGAAATAGAAAAGTGAACTCCGTCTAAGGGAAAACATTGTTAGTATTGTTTTTTATTTTTTATTTTTCATTTCTTCTTTTTTTTTTTTTCTTTTCTTTTCTTTTCAAACACAAAGTCTTCGTTCTTATTACTTCCTAATTATTAGTTATCTTCTCTTAGTTTTCTTTCTCCTTCTGCCACATTCTTCTTCAACCTTCCCCCTTCTTTTCCTTCCTTCCTTCCTTCCTTCCTTTCTTCCTTCTTTTTGCTTCTTTCTTTTTTTTTTTTTTTTTTTTTTTTTTCATCGTAAGATATTTAATCCGAGTTTCGAATGAGTTTCTCAGATGCCAACCGCACAAAAAACGCCATCGACTGCTCGTAAAGTTGCCGAGAGAAATTTTCTGAATTAACGCGAAAGACGACCGTACTTGTTCTTAGTTATCTCAAAGATTTTGTCCTTGACTAAACCGATCGAATAACGAATTAAGCAGAGAGAGAGAGAGAGAGAGAGAGAGAGAGAGAGAGAGAGAGATGTGCTCTTCCTTTTCTTTGCCATCCATCTCGAATTTCTCGATTTTGTTCTTTTTATCAGGACTATTTCGTATATCATATTTTTCTTCTTCTTCTTCTTCTTCTTTCCGTCTCTTTTCTTTTTCTCTCTCTTTTTTTTTCTTTCTTTCTTTCTTTCTTTCTTTCTTTCTTTCTTTCTTTCTTTCTT
Organism: Vespa crabro; assembly: GCF_910589235.1. Taxonomy (NCBI): domain Eukaryota; kingdom Metazoa; phylum Arthropoda; class Insecta; order Hymenoptera; family Vespidae; genus Vespa; species Vespa crabro. The sequence continues at coordinate 7,356,951 of NC_060964.1, forward strand.
TCTTTCTTTTATCTCATCCCATAAGTTAATTATAAAGTTTCTCGTCTAATTAAAATTTCGTTCGATTAAAATCTCCATTATTAAAATTTGATAGACCAATTAGCGTAACGCTCGAACAACTTTTGTGTCCCAACGCTCTTCGTACGAAAGAAGAATATAATTAATCGCCTTTTTCTTTTATTTATTTATTTTTTATTTTTTGTCTTTTGTCTTGTCCTTTTCCTTTTTCTTCTTCTTCTTCTTCTTCTTCATGCTATACTTTTACGCGAACATGTTCTCTCTCCAAATTAGAATCGATAAAGATTAATGACATTTTTCTCATTTGTACTCATTCGACTTACTCCATACGTATGTATTCACGTAAGTGTAATAAAATGAAATGAAATGGAATGAAATAAAAATTATAATAAAATAATCTTAATATCTTCAACACGTATACGTAAAAAGAAAAGAAAAAAAAAAAAAAGAAGAGAAATACAATGAAGTTTTTCGCATTACAAATTCATAGAAAAGACTTCAATTAATTACAAGATCTCATATTCGTGGCTAAAGTTGTTTTGAAAATTAAACGAAATCTTTCCTTATTTTTTGTTTTTTTTTGTTTTTTTTTTTTTTTGTTTTGTTTTTTGTTTTATTTTTGAAGAGAGGCAAGTTCCGTTTCTCCATAAAATTCTTCCCTGACGAAAAAGAGAGCAAAGAAAGAAAAAAAAGAAAAAAAGAAAAGAAAAAAGAAAATATATATATATATACATATACATACGTGTATGTATATTTCGTTCTTTCATTTTGCACGAAGGCTTTGTTATTTAATTAAAAATTAATTATATTACAGAAACTGCGGTAACGTGTTGCCGCACGCATGCTGCTAAAACGAAAACGTTCGGTATGCGTGAGAAAACTTTTTTGCAAAGTTTTTTTCATTTCCCCTCACTTCCATCCCACCTTTCCTGTCCCATCCCATCCTATTTCTATCCCTCCCCCATTATCGTTCTTCCATTTTTATTTATTCTCCTAAGAGTTTCTCGTTAGTTACATATGCTATAAATAAATAGGAACACGAAATCTATAATATAACCGAACGAATCACAGTACGAAAATTCTACAACGAAATATATATATATACACACACACACACACACACACACATATATATATATACATACTCTAGTGGATCATACGTAAAACATTACTGTGTATACATTCGAAAACGAATCGTAAACATAAAAATTCACAGGAAAGGAAAATATCGAGTTAGAAAAAAAAAATAGATACACATACGTATAGAGATGAGAGAGAGAGGGAGAGAGAGAGAGAGAGAGAGAGAGAGAGAGAGGATAACGTCGATATGCGAGCTACTTCAGCTACGTGAAAAACCGATTTGTTTGGTAAATAAGTATGTATGTAGGTATCGTATACGTAAATATCGATCGATGATGATTCAATGTTTAAAAACATATACATTTAATCTTATTGCTTGTCCTATTGTTACGATACGTTCTATACGAAGGACTTACCGACCTTGGCAATGAAAGTTTAGAAAGAAAGAAATGAAAATATAAACTAATCGATATTCATTAGTTCAGTCGTGTCGTTCAGTCGGCAATGGGCATTCATCGGAGACACATATCTAACATAATTTTGTAACGTTGACTTTTGACCAGTTTCTCATCGTTTTCTCTTTACATTTTCTATCTATCTATTTATCAATCAATCAATCTACTTATCTATCTATCTATCTATCTATCTATCTATCTATCTATCTATCTATCTATGTATCTCTTTTGTGTGATATTGTAACGACACGATGCTTGAAATAACAGCACGAAACGCGGAAACTATAGTTTATACGTTATTGTTGTACCAACCGTAGCAGAGCCAATGGTGTGACCAACCCGACCGTTATCTCAGCTCTCAGCTTTCATTATCGAACGGCATAGATCATAGCTCGTCTGTGTAATATGTGTGTGTATGTGTGTGTTAAAGTGTGTGTGTGTGTGTGTGTGTGTGTGTGTGTGTGAAAGTGTGAACCAATGCGTGACGTCACACATCCGTTCATACCTCATCGTTGAGAAGAACAACGTCGTCATAATTGTACGAGGTCGTATAATGCGACTACGTAGATCTTTCTCTTTTTCTTTCTTTCTTTCTTTCTTTCTTCTCCTCTTTTTTTCTCCTCTCTTTTTTCTCTGCTTCGTTTTTCTTTTTTTTCTCTCCAACGAAACTACGAGGAAAAAGAAAAAAGAAGGAATAACAGCACAACGTTTCACGATTAATTTATATTAATATATCGATTATTAAACTTGTAATATAAATATATATGTATTATTTTATGTTAGAAAAATTCATTTTAAATCAACAGATTATTAATAGTATACAAGAATATTTTCATATTGTTTATGATATAGTTTTTCAATGTAAAATCCGTTTATATTATCATTTATAAGCCATTAACATGAATTACCTGAACTAACATTAATGGACGTGAAATTAATTCATAAAATGTTTCATTTGTGTAAATGTCTCTCTCTCTCTCTCTCTCTCTCTTTCTTTCTCTCTCTCTCTCTCTCTCTCTCTCTCTCTCTCTCTCTCTCTCTCTCTTTGTATCTGCGGTCTTAATAGAGTATACAATGTACATACGTGTACGCGTAATTAGATCTCCTTTTGTGTTATTACGATGGCGTTTCAATTAACCATGTTAAATCGTGAGACCACGAACGTAGAGTATATCGATGGGGTTGAGGAATAGTATAAGGGTACGGGACGGGACGGCAAGGGGGAGAGAACGTGTGTCTGGGCTTAGGATACGCCTGGTTACATGGTTCATTAATTAAAGTAATTTTCCAATTCTACGTTCTCCTCACCCATATATATATATATATATATATATATATATATATATATATATATATATCCCATTCCACTATACTACCTCCCCCGTCCAATCCTCTTAGTCAAGTCCAATGGAAAATAACAACGTCGTTTGTACCAATGATATTAAAGGACTACAATGAGTTAACTGCTTAAAATTGATATATTAATAATACCGATAATTTTATACTTCTTAACGAACAATAAATAATTTATATATATATATATATATATATATATATATATATATATATATATTTGTATGTATGTATGTATGAATGTGTGTGATATGTATGATCATTGTTTTGTATTCTTGAAAAATGAAAAACTATACTTTTATAAGAAAAAGGAAAACAAAGGGGGGAAAGAAAATTAAGTCGATCCATTATCGTCTCAATTTCGTTGCAAATATTTATTACTACGTTACTTCCTCGATGTTAATAATTTTAATTGTTACATTTTCGACAAATTTTTAACGACTAACTATTCATCGATCATTTTCCTTCTCTCATATTAATTGTAATTATTGGGATATTTGACAGAAGGGAAATTAAATAAATTTCATGTTAAATCTTAAATAAATTTACATCGTAGTATCGTCGAATCTCGTGATAGAAAGAAAAAGAAACAGAAAAAAGAAAAGAATAGATGGTTTCGTTCTCGCTTTAATTTAACGGAGTTAAGAGAACGTAAAATCAAGACCATTGTAAATTTACATGCACGTGTAACGTACATATATACAAATCCTTGAAATGGTACAATTATGTTTAAATTGAAATGAAAAGCTCTCAAGGTTTCTTGTCATTTATTTTACTTTATGTATATATATATATTTTTTTTTTCTTTCTTTTCCGTATCTGTTTTTCTTTTTTTTTTTTCTTTTTTTTT
>NC_060964.1:7365706-7373206 GCF_910589235.1 Vespa crabro
TATATATATATATATATATATATATATATATATATATGTGTGTGAAAGAAAAAATTCATTTTTTTCATTAAATTTTAATATATACATTAATGTATGCATTAATTATAGCTGATATAGATAAAGATGAATTTTTATGTTTTAAATTTAATTTATGAAATATTTACTCTCTCATTTTCATTAATTATTCTCTTTTATATAAACTAAAAGAAAAAAAATATATATATATTTATATTTATTTATTTATTTATTTATTTATTCACAAATCTTTGGCCAATTTCTTTGACAGATATATATATATATATATATATATATATATATATATATATATATGGAACACGGATATGTATGTGTATGCATTTACGAATAATATGTGTACTACGTATGCGTTTAAAGGGAAAAATACTTTCGAGCTATTAAACAAATAATTCTTTATGCAATTTTCACAGACGAATTCCAGTGTGGAACTTCGTATGACACGGCACGGTCACACGGCATGAAATAGTATGGTATGGTATGGTGTGGTGTGGTACGGTACGATACAAATGGTCTTTTAATCAAAATAAAATATGCCGCTTTTACTTTGACCGTGGCACATTCGTCGGTATGTACCATCTCTCCTCAATTGTTTACCTAACGCGCTAATAGAAAACTTTGAAGGATTATATACGGAAATGTGCGTGTCGTTAGAAAAACGTATATTGAAATAAAATGTTCGTTTCGATGAAGTACCGTGCAAACGTTGTGTGAACTATTTGAACTTTGTAAACGCTAATGCGTTATAAAAATATCGTAGAACGAAAAAGGAAAAGAAAAAAAAAAAAAAAGAAAAAAAAAAGAAAAAGAAAAGAAGAGAAAACAGAAAAGAAGGAAAGAAAGGAAAGGAAAAGAAAATCCCATCTATCTTCTTTTTTTTCTTTTCTTTTTTTTTCTTTCTTTTTTTCAATTTAATTTCTTATCCCTCGTTATTTCTTTCTTTATTTTCGTTTTCTCTATATGCACTGTTTCGTTTCTTTTTAAGAAAGCCGTGCGCAAAGTATTCACGAAGCGCAGACCGCAAAATTTACCGACACTTTGCTTGTCATACATTTTAAACTCCATACGTTTATCCGTTTTTCGTTAGCACTTTTTACATCCCTTTTTATACAGTTACTACCGGTAAAAAGGGAAAAAAAATAAACAAAAAAAAAAAAAAAAGAAAAAAAAAGAAAAAGAAAAAAAGAGTCGTTTTATTCGCTTCTTTTCTATTTCCTTTTTATTTCGTTTCTTTCTTTTTTTTTTCTTTTTTTTTTTTCAAATTTTCTCCCTCTCTTTTTTTCCCCTTTTTAACAGATGTTTCATCGGACTCACTGACGTTCGCAAATTTCGAATAGTTTCATCCTCTGCCGGTCACCTAACTCCGCTAGTTGTTGTTTCTCTCTATGGAGTAAAAAAGGAAAAAAAGAGAAAAAAAAGAGAGAATGAGAGAGAGAAAAAAAAATAGAAAAATAGAGAAAAAAAGACGAGAGAGGGAGAGAAAGAGAGAAAGAGAGAGAGAGAGACGGGACGGGGGAGTAGGTTCGAGGCAATCGAGTCGCCTACTCGTCGTCGCAGTGCGCAAGCACACCAACGTTTTATCTTCGTTATTCAGTCCGGTGACCAAGATAACGCGATTTTCGATCTCTCTCTCTCTCTCTCTCTCTCGTACGCTAGCTCTTTTTTTTTATCCCCTCCCCACAGTCACCACTTCCCACCCCTCGTCTCTTGCCACCACAATATCGCAGTGTGCGATTTTACAGGCCCCACGATGCGTCGCTGATAACGACGGCGTTACGATTTTTGTGACAATGTGCCGGCTAGAACGTTCTTCACAAGCCAAAAGCACCAACGAAACGATTTTTGTCGAAAACGTGGATATCATTCGATTGATCATAGGATCAAACTTTTTAATGCTTTCGGCACGTCTGCGCTCTGTTTTTTCTTTTTTTTTTTTTTTCAGTAACGGGGAAGCAAATGGGCGGGCAAAGGGGAGTAAACGATATTCTCCCTTCTCGATCGTTACGAACATTTCGATAACAATCATCCATCGATGGGCACGAGTATAGATATATTATTTTTCTTCGTTTTTCTGCTTTTTTCCTTCCCTTTTCTTTTCTTTTCTTTTATTTTCTTTATTACTCGCAAAATATTTTGCACGATCTATTTTTGCTACGAAAGATAAAAAAAAAAAAAATTAAAGAACGGATAATAATGATAATAATAATAATAATAATAATAATTAGTAGTAGTTTCGCACCAAAACTCATACATAATTTAATTCAAAGTTTTATATTTATATATATATATATATATATATGATTGGCAGAAAATTATTGATTCTTTTCGAATTCGAGATATTTAATATTTCTTCTTTTTTTCTTTCTTTCTTTCTTTCTTTATCTTTACATACACAATTATATACTTACAGTGTATGTCTATAATATTAATGAACAAAAATTAGACAATGTTGTAAATTTTAGTTCTGTGAAATTCGAGAAAAAAGATTGAATCGCGGAAAGAAAAATATAATTCTTTTTGTGATTCGATGATCATCATTTTAGTTCAATTAAAAAAAAAAAAAAGAAAAAAAAAAAAAGAAAAGAAAAAACAAAACAAAACAAAAGCAATGGAGAACTCGAAACATAATTTATTAACGACGATGACGATGGTGGTAACGTTGAAAGAAAGAGAGGAAAAAAGAAAAAAAAATCGAGTGAAACACGGCGTCGTCGGTTACCAAAGCGATAATATTGGTGCGGTATGGATAGAATGAGGGAGGATGGGTAAGAGGGGATGAGTTTAGTACAATTTTTCTATTTTCGTTATATACGCAACATCGACAGGATGAAATAATATCGATACTCGATGACACCGGCCGCCGTCCGCAACGCAGAGATCGTTGCATTTTGCAAACCGCACAATTTAAATATCTATTATATCGGACGTTGGTTGGTTGGTCTCTGGACCAACCTCTCACCCCTTTCCCCTTGACTTCGTCCCCTTGGTTCGAACCCTCGCGTTTCAACCCTCCTCCCCCCTTCCCACCCTGACTCTCTTTCACCGCACGAATAGCCATTTCCGCATAGAGATCACGTTTGTTCGCGGAAATTACCCCTATCTTTTTCTTTCTTTCTTTCTTCCTTTTTTTTTTCGTTTGTTTTTTTCCTTCCGCTTTTTCTTTTTTTTTTTTTGCAACTCTTCGCGCAAGGGAAATGCGAAAATTCGTTTCGTTTTGTTCACCAAAACTCGTCTTTCCTGTTCTCCATTATGGTACTTGATATTTTTCGTCGTATGTGATATAGTTGTGATACGATGCGAATTATCCGATTGAAGGAAAAGAAAAAGGATTTAAATAATTATATACAAAATTTTATTCATAATTGTGCAAAGTCAATTTTTAAAGGATAATTATCGCTTTTGTTTATTTATTCATTACGATGTTCTATCGCAGATGTATGATACATGTACGTTGTACGTGTACGTACATATGTATTGTTCGTCGATTGATCAATTAAACGAGACAAATCGACATCTTTGCGTTCTCCTTTTAATTAAATAAATTAATGTACGAGTGTGTGGATTTGTGAAAGTGTTACATTTTTTGTTTTTTTTTTTTTTTTTTTTCTGATAAAATACATCATCACGAGACATTAAAAGATATATCTTTTCGTCTTCATTGAGCCAGCACTATCGTTGACATTCATAAAATTCGTACGAGATAATATTAATAAAAAGAAAACTAAAAGAATGATTTATTTTTCGCAAAAATTAATATCGCCTGTTTTTTTCTTTTTTTTTTTTTTTTCTTTTCTTTTTGTTGCAAAAGAAAATGAAAATAAGAAAATAACCGGTCGAAATAATTTGTAAACGCAATTGTCATGATTATCTGGAAAAGAAAAAAGAAACAAAGAAAAAAAAAGCAGAGAAAAATAATTAAGAAAAATATGATCTACGAACTTTCTTCTTTTTTTTTTTTTCTATCTTTTTCTATTCTTTATAAACACCTTATATCAGAAAGCGAATGGAATAAAATCCCCGATGCCACTTGTCGTTGCATCGTGTATGCAAGAAAACGAAAACGAAAATGAAAACGAATACGTATTTTTCCCTTAACGTGTGAATTTCGTTTGTTGCAGGTTGTTTCAACAACGTCGGTGCATCCAGTCGGCGCGACTATCTCGATTCAATTTTCTTTGGGGGCGGGACATCGCAATGCGGTCTCGCAGAAAAGAGACGATGCGCTCACATACATACGATACACATAGGACATATACGTACACATACAAACGTGCACATGGACACATAAGTGCACATGGACACATAAGTGCACGTATACACCAATATATATATATATAGAGCATACACATATAACAGATAAATTCACATACAGGAATCACACGTACGTAGACACATGAGAGAGAGAGAGAGAGAGAGAGAGAGAGAGAGAGAGAGAGAGAGAGAGAGAGAGAGAGTGTATGTGTGAGAGAGAGAGAGAGTGTATGTGTGAGAGAGAGAGAGAGAGAGGCAACGGCGAGCTTTACGTGCCAGTATCACGATCATCGTTCGATTCGATTGGGATCAAGGATCAAGACGGGTGTCGCCTGCCAGGATTGAATCGTCCTACGGAAAAAGGAGATCGAACGGAAATGTGCACGTGGATGGTCTCTTCTCGGCCGGATAAAAGAGATGTTTTCTTCCTCGGGCAATCCCCGAGACCGAGACCACTAAAGATAGAGTGAGATGGACGATAAAACTCGTCGAGAGAGAACAGGATGAGGTGTGGTGTGGTGGGGGCGGGGTGGGGGGTGCAAAGAATGAAGGAAAATGAATAAATAAAGAAAGAAAAAAAAAGAAAAAAACAATAACAAGAACAAAAATGAAGAATGAAAATAATACAAGAAAAAAAAACTCAGCGCATAATGAAAAAACGTATTCTCTCGAGTAAGTGCGTGTGCGTTACGAAAAAAAAAAGAAGAAAAAAAAAGAAAAAAAAAAAGAAAAAAAAAAGAAAAAAGAGAAAGAAAAGAAATAAAGAAAAAAAGGAATGAAAGAGGGAGAGGGGGAGTTATTGTTTTTCTCTCTCATCATTATATATATATATATCTTCTCTCTCTCTCTTCCTTCTCTCGTTCTTATTCGTATTATCGTTAATTATCTCGAACTTCAGCGGTTTCTTTGCGGATCGAACCGAAACGTAAATGTGACGTTTATTTTTAAAAACTTCGTCGTACTTTAATTTCGACAATGTCGAAGATAAAAGAAGGAACAAATAAACTTTCTAACAATCTCGCGATAAACGTATATTTATATTCATTCATAGATTCATCTCGGCGATGATCTCCTATGAATGCGAAATGTGTGTTAAATAAAATTCAAAGTGGAAGGAAATTAGAGAAAAGAGTTAGAGAAAAAAAGAAAAACAGAGAGAGAGAGAGAGAGAGATAGAGAGAGAGAGAGAGATAAGGAGCAAGTGTTTATAAAACAGAAAGAGATAAAGAAAGAATAAGATTAACCAGTCTCGATCTTCTTATATATGAAATGAAATAATAAAGAAAGAAAGAAAGAAAGAAAGAAAGAAAAATTACACTCGAATTTCGTAAAAACATTTTTATTATGTTGCGATGACGTTAAATAAAATCAATGGAGAAAAGAGAGAGAGAGAGAGAGAGAGAGAGAGAGAGAGAGAGAGAGAGAGAGAAAGGTTGAAGGAAAGATAGAAAGAAAAGAGAGAGAAAAATAAAAAAAAAAGAAAAAGATGAAACAAGGATAATAATGTGATAGAAGGGAAAATAATCCAGACCCAATCCAATTCTCGAACGTACCAGAAATAGATTTAACCTTTCTTCCTGGTTTTCCTTTGCATTTTTATTTCTTGTCAAGGATCGGAAAATCAGTTATTCAAACCGTACCACCAACCATCAAATATATCCCAGATGCATATTGAAAAATGACATCTTTCATGATCCCTACGTTCCACTTGAATATTCCGATGAATTCTATTTATTATTATTATTATTATTATTATTATTATTATTATTATTATTATTATTATTACTATTATTATTATTATTATTATTATTATTACTACTATAGTTACTCACTGATGTAGTGTATGACTATAGTATCAGCGGCAACTCCTTATCGAATCGAAACTCTTACGATTTTCTGCGTCGTTGAATTTTCAATACTATTATATTTCTATCTTTCTATCTCTTTATCTGCCTGTCTATCTATCTATCTATCTATCTATCTATCTATCTGTCTGTCTGTCTCTTTTTTTGCAAATCTTTACTCTATTTTCTTCTTTTTTTCATTTCCTTTTTTTCCTTTTTTTTCCTTTTTTTTTCCTTTTCGTTCGCCATAAATCGTATATCCATCTTTTCGTATAATATCGAATAAAGGAAAAGCAAGCATGCAAAAAAGCATGAATGGAAAAAAGAAGAAGAAGAAAAAGAAGAAGATGAAAAAGAAGAAGAAGGAAAAGAACATGGGACAAAAGGAAAAGAAAAAAGTTAAGGAATATAAAAATAAATAAGACGAAGAGGAATAAGGAAGACGGATAAAAAGAAAGAGATAAAAGAAAATAAAGATGAAGAAGTAGAAGAAGAAGAAGAAAAATGGAGGATAATGAAGTAAATAAATGTGATGTGCGAAAACGTATCAAAGAATAATCATCGAGGACGTTATTACGTGTGTTAAGAGGAAATTAAAAAAAAAGAAAAAGGAAAAAAGAAAAAAAAGAAAAAAAGAAGAAAAATAGAAAAGTTTTATCCATATAAATAATGATACATTATACTTATATTATTATATTAAGTCAAATAAAATCGTGATTGCACACAAGCGCGTAAATATTTGCACGGTACAGATTGACGAACGAACGAACGAACGAACGAACGAACGGACGGACGGACGGACGGACGATTGGACCGGATCGGACAGAATAGTAGACAAAGAGGACAGACGGATGAAAGAAAATGAAAGAAAAAAAGAAAAAAAATAACACTCCTACGACACACGATATCGATCGCGATAAGATATTATATTTTTATATGTACATATGACGTTCCTCGTTATCCTATTAAAAATATTAATATAATAACAATAAGATATACATACATATATATATATATATATATATATATGTATATATATATTTAAGTGAAGTCGACGAAAGGCGGTAGATAGATATATGTAGTAATCGATCGATCGCGAAGACCGAGAACGAATAATCCCATTTTTGATTATATTTCCCAAAGGATATTTCTTGTGTAAGAAGATACGAGAAAGGTGTATATATATATAATATATTATATATATATATATATATATATATATATATATATATATAAAACGAGTACGATAGATCCAGGTACGAAACGAAATGAAACGAGGAAAAGTCGAGAAAACACACCAATAATACGATCCAATGTTTCGTATGTACTACTTACTTACTACTTAGAAGGTAATTCTTCATGAAAACATTTC
>NC_060964.1:7380706-7418206 GCF_910589235.1 Vespa crabro
AGTTTTCTTTTTATTTATTTATTTTCTTTTTAATTCATCGTAAATTACAAGTTTAATAAATGTCAATTGTGATTCGTTCAATTGTTCGATTTCGATTTCGATAGAATCGTAATAGACAATTATAATTTACATGATTATCGACAAATGATTAAGATTCTCTCTTTATCTCTCTCTCTCTCTCTCTCTCTCTCTCTCTCTCTCTCTTTCTCTGTCTCTCTCTTGTTCTCTCTCTTTCTCCGTCTCTCTCTTGTTCAATTCGAAAACGCAATGTCATTAATTGACGATATCCTACATATATACGTATTCTCGTTCTCATGAACAAAGAGAATCAAATGAACAACGAGAATTCATAAGTGGCATTCTAATCGCCCGATTCTATCGTTTATGATGAGTTACTATTACTATCATGCTGATAGAATTTCAACGATTAACTGATAGAAAAATTGATAGTTTTTATTCACATCTAATCGTAACTATCTGTTCGAACGATTTAATGAAATATTCTCATGTATCGTACTTAATGGGATTTTCTTTATTTTCACGAGCTATATTGAAAAGGAAATATACAAATCTTGATCTATTTCTTTTTCTGAAGAAAAGTGAGAGGAGAGTTATAATTTTTTTTTTCTTTTTTTTTTTTTTATATAGTTTTGAAAAATAATCTTAGATCTAAGTATATATCGATCGATTGAAAATTATGTACTTTTTATCGAAATGTTCTCTCTTTTTCTCTCTCTCTCTCTCTCTCTCTCTCTCTCTATCTCTCTGTTTTCCTCTTTCTTAAGGAAAGAGTATCTTTGATTTAAGCACATAAAATATATGGGGCGTAAAATAGTTGTAGCGTATGCCATTGATCAAATCCAAACGATCGAGGCCGATATCGAGCCGATCTATGAAATTCAATGAGACCATAAAAAAGAAAGAGAGAGATAGAGAGAGAGAGAGAATCAAGGGCGAAATTTATTCGTTTCTATCGCGGAAAAGATCTAGGGAGGACATAAAATGTGTATCTTCTGTATTATTCTAAAGATTTTTCTCTATGGGAATCTTAGCTAGCCAGCTATATATATATATATATATATATATATATATATATATATATATATATATATATATGCACACATACATGTAATATCTTCCTCATGAAAAATATAAAAGAGAAAAAGATTTATTTTCTTTAAATATAAATTTTAAAATTTTTATTAACACAACCCCCGTAGTTCTTTTTTTTTTCTTTTTCTTAGTTGCCAAAATCTAAGTAATTTATTGAACCTATTTTTTTTCCTTTTCCATTAATTTTCTTTTTTCTTCTTTATTTCTTTCTTTCTTCTTTCTTCGTTGCTTTTTCTCTTTACTTCAAACAAAACTAATTCGACGATCTCTCTCTCTCTCTCTCTCTCTCTCTCTCTCTCTCCTAGACGACAACCAAACAAAAAGTTTCCTTTGCGCTCTTTGGAACTATTAAAGTTCGTTAACGAGTGTGTAGTGATCATCGACCCTTTGAAAAAAAAAAAAAATAGAAAAAAAAAGGAAAAGAGAAATAAAAGAAAAGGAAAAATAAAAGAATATTTTCAAGCACATAGTCGTTAGAAGAAGAAGAAAAAAAGAAAAAGAAAAAGAAAAAAAAGAAAATAATTTTAAATCATCGTACTGACACGTTGTGAACAAAAGAGAACGTTTCAAGCTTTTTCTCTTCTACGCCGAGAAAGTACATATAAGTGCACAAAACACACACACACACACACACACACACACACACACACACACATATATATATATATGTAGACACATTACAAAAGTGAAGACACGTGTAAGCATGGTTATATATTTCCTTTTATAACAGGTACATCTTTCTACGTGGTTGAACATCATGGACCAGTAAAGAGATATACCAGGTTATATCGTGGAAAGTGTATGACCAACCCAAAGATCCGTTTCCTCTCAATCAGCTACTTTGTGATCACCACAGACTGTCAGCTTTTCTATGTCTATTTCTTTTCCTGAGATTTTCCACTTCGAGTCCGGTCACCATCCTTTTACCACGGTAATATCTTCTTCTCCTTCCTCGTTTCGCTTGTACCATCCATATTTCCTTTCGTTTCGATGCTGCATCTTACATCTCTCTCTCTCTCTCTCTCTCTCTCTCTCTCTCTCTCTCTCTCTCTCTCTCTCTTTGTCACGAAAACTGTACCCTCTATAACCTCTTCTCTTTCGAACTCCGACTCGCTATCATTCATTTTTCTTTTCTCTTCTTTCTTTTCATCTTCACAGGACCGACCTGACCCGTTGCTACTGTCTTCCCCTGGCCCCCCCCCCCTTCCCATCCCACTCTTACATTTATGCCCCTTTCTCTCATTCTTATCGCGCATTCGTCTCACTGTACCCCACAAATCCCCATACTACTTTTAACTCTTACCATCACCACCACCACCACCACCATCACTATCACCATCAACACTACTATCACCATCAACTTTCCGTCCCCTCATACTCCTACACTTCGTTCGTCTCTCTAAGAAAGTCTCTTCTCCTTCATCTTTTCCCTCCCCCCTCTTAGTCATCCGCATCCTTCCGACCGTCCATCTAAGCCAACCGGTATTCCGATCACATCCCAAAGTCGCCATTTTGAATTCTACAAAAGAGATCTTACGAGAAAACTACGAATTCTCGTAAATTTCACGTAAATTTCTTCTTTCTTCCTTCCTTTCTCCTGTTTTTTTCTCTTCTCTTCCTTCGTCTTCTTTTTCTTTTCTTTTTGTTCTTTTTTTCTTTCTTTCTTTTTTTTTTTCTTTTTTTTTTTCTTGTTCACAAACATAATAATGCGTATCCATAATGATATGATCCTTAAGATTTGATTAGATAATCGATATAATAATCGTATTTTATTTCGTACTCCGTTCTAACGTAGATTCGTACGGAATTTAAAGCTTTGATTGTGACAATGATAATTTAATTTCTTGATAGAATTATTTCAATCTATGCTGAAGATATTGATGAAAGAGAATTTCTGATTTAACGTCGGATATTATGTAAAATGTTCTCGTCGTCGTCGTCGTTGTCGTCATTCTCTATTGTACGTTGAGAAGCTTCTAATTAAAGTTAATTAATATCACTATGTCATAGAAAACATTAATACCTTTACACTTCGTATACTTTAATTAACGGTTTATCATTAAGAGAAAACTTTCTTTGAGGATATTTTCGAATTAAATAACATCTACTTTGATCTTATTATTTTTATCTATACTTTATCATTATATTAATTTATTATATATCTATTATATTAATTATTCTCAATATAATTCATTTTAATTCTTATTTTAATTCTAATAAGTCAGACAAAAACTCGAACGAATCTTGTTCTAGTTCTTCTCTTTCTCTCTCTCGCTCTCTCTCTTTCTTTTACGATTATTAAGCGGCAAATGGGAAGGTAAGAGAGAAGGAGGGAAGAAGAAAGAAAACCGAGAACATTATAGATGGCTGATGGGCCACAAAAAATATGGGAATAGAAAATAATATCCTTTAACATTCGCTACGTGAATTGCGAACGCAACAAAACGTGAATTAGTTCTGACGAACACGTTCAAATGATCAAGCAGACCACAAAGATGGTGCCCATGTACGCTGATGATAACGATGGTGTTAGTGATGGTGATGCTAGTGATGGTTGTCTGCCTACCTACCTATCTACCTACCTACCTAGCTATCTATCTATCTACCTACCCGCTCGAATTTCCAAGCGTTATTCCCAAGAGATACGTCACCCCTAGATGACTGATTCAATTTTTCTCCGTGATACGTGCGTGGTACGACGATGTTAGGTAAATCAATTTTCGAGAGAGAGAGAAAGAGAGGCAGACAGACAGACAGAGTCCTCCTCTTACTTGCACTATTCGTCATGTCGACCAAAAATACCGGAACATTTTTTTTTCCATTGATTTTTGCCGATTATTTCTCCCACTCTCTTTCTCTTTCTCAATCGTCGATCAAATCGATTATCTTGATTATTTTACTTGTCGTCGATTCGTACAAAAAAAAAAAAAAAAAAAAGAGAGATTCGTACATTTCTCAAAAATCTTTCCTTTCGCGATTCTCCACAAATCGTTCATTGACATAATCCTTTGTGACTCATGCTTTCCCTTTTTCTTTCTGCCCTCTTTGCTTTTTCCTTTTTCTTCTTATTTCTTTTCTTTTTGTTTTTACTTTTATTTTTATGAGGAAAAAAATTCTTCCCGTATCTTTCTGTCCGTTTATTACAACGATAAAACTTCGTTCGATTAATGGATAGAAACGAATATTTGAAAGAAATTATTCGAGGAATAATAAAAGTGACGGCACATTTCTAATGCAAATTTCGTTTTATCGATAGGAACAATGAAATGGATATTCGTTTAATTTTATGATTTATCGTAAAAATAATATTAATAATTCTGATATTTTAATTTTAATATCCGTGTTAAAAAAAACTACTTTTGTTTGTTTTCTTTCGTAATCTTCTTTGTATGTAATCGAGCTAGGTAGATGCATACATACGAAAGAAGAAATTAAGATACAATACGAGTCGATAATCATAAAAATTAATTGATACAAATTTAACTCTGATCCTCCTCGAAGAAATCTCTTATTCGTTAGTCTCTGTTATCTTGAATCTTAATTAAACGTATACGAAACGTATTCGAAATAAAAAATATTCCTGCATCCCTGTGTGTTATCAATAGAAATTAATATATAATACGAATCGATAATCAATAAATTGGAACAATTTTAACTTTGACCTCCATACGAAATTATTTCTATTTGTTATCTTGAATTTTCATTAAATCGAATTAATCGAAATATTTGTCCGAATTCTATGATTATCGATAGAAATTAAAATATCATTTCAAATCTATATAATAATATATATAATATAAATTTGTATTATTTTAATTTCAATCTCAGAACAACTCTTTCTCTTTCTCTTTCATCTTCCCTCTACTCCTGCCCCCTACCGACCCCCACCCAGCACCCCAATACTTTTCTCTTTCTTCTCTGTGTCTTTATTCTTTTCGTCATTAAACGTAAATATGCAAAAATGTTTTCATATGTGATACGATCGTCCATAACGAAATACGAAGTGAAACAATAATAAAGCATTTGGTCGTCGTTTAATTGAAACGACACTCGGATGAGAGAATTCAGAGAATATATAGAGAATAAGAGAGAGAGATAGAGATAAAGATAGAGAGAGAGAGAGAGAGAGAAGAGAAGATAGACAGAAATAGAGAAAGAAGATGAAAATAGAAGAGGAGAAAAAAACATGAGGAACGAGAGAACGTACTGGATCGAAAGGGATGTATATGTCAGAGTAAAAGATAAAGAGAAAGAGAAAAAGAGGAAGAGGAAGAGGAAGAGGAAGAGGAGAGAGAGAGAGAGAGAAAGAGGAAAGAAAGGTAGGCCGATGGTACGATATATAAACGGAATATATTAATTTTCGTGGAACACAAGAGCTCGCTCCTGCTGTCGCGAATAAATTTTCAAACTGGCCATACCCCCAAAAACTTTGCCATGCCACCACAGATCGGCTTGAAGTTTCGAATCTGCCAGACTCTTTTTCCTCACTTCCTCTCCATGTCCTCTATCTCCTCGCTCTACTATCTCCGTTTTCCCTTCACCTACCAACTTTTTTTCTCCTACCAAAATGCCAATGCTCTTTTACTTACTCACCGATACCAATTTCCTATTCCACTTCCAATTTCTTTTTCTTTTTTTTTTTTTTTTTGATTATTTCTCTCTCTCTCTCTCTCTCTCTCTCTCTTTCTCTTTTTGTTTGTTTCGATCTCATTTCTTTCTGCCTTCTTTATTAATTTTTGATCATTACACGTGTTTCTCCGTACAGACGTGCGCGTTTTTTTTTCTTTTTTTGTTTTTTTTATATACGTATCGTCGAAAGTACAACATATTATTTAGAATTCGAGAAAAGCTTAGAAAGAGAGAGAGAGAGAGAGAGGGAATGTTAAACCAAATACTCGTATTAGAAATTCGATAGTATAGAAATTCGAGTTTGCATAGAGACTTTCTAATCAATTCACGCCTCTATTCGATTTTCAAATGAATTAGGTAACGCTTCCAACACGAATAACGAGAAAACTTTTCTATTCCTGATTGAAATAGTTGCTCTTTCTCTCTCTCTCTCTCTCTCTCTCTCTTTCTTATCTTTTTTTTTGTTTTTTTTTTTTTGTTACTTTTGTATTCTCTATTATTTCTCCTTGATATATTATTATATTCAAAAACTATTAAATAAGAGAGAGAAATAAAGAAAAATATGCTTAACCGTAGAAACGATATGATTATTATAATTTCTAACCAGTAGTTTCAAATGATTATGAATATGAATTTCGTTATATGCATGCTGCCTGAGTAAGTTTAATTTGGACACTTTGGAATAGGAGTAACCATATTCTATCCCATAAATCTGTTTACCAATGTCACGAAGTTCCATTTATAACTGTGTGTATGTACATGTGTATATATATATATATATACATAACAAACGACCAAGTTCTCATTTGATTTTTTGAAATAAAGTCTAAGTTGATATATATATATATATATATATATATATATATATATATATATATAACAATAATTAATAATAGGGAACGTTTCAATATCGTTCGTTACGTTCTATTGTTAATACAAATAGAGAAAAGGTGAATAAACGAAGTTGCATGACATTTTTAACTTATGTATTATGTTTAATTTTCTCTTTTTTTTTATTTTTTTTTTTTTTTTTATTTTTAATAAAAATAAAGCACAACTACTTTGAATATTTTTAACGCGTTTAATCTTATAATATAATATAATTCCGTACGTGAAAGTTTTCATTTTATATTAAATATTAATTGTGATGGAATTTTACAAAGGTTCAACTTTCAAGTAAATAACTCGTTCGAACAATTTCAGATATTATTGATATATATATGTATATATATATGGATATAAATTTTCTCAGAAAACAATTTTAATAATAAAATTAAAATTAGTATAATATTCTGCGAAACTTTTAATTTACATCAGACATCAGTTAAATATTATTTCATTAATTTAATACGGAACGAATTATTTCGTATATTATTCTCATAATATGTGTATATATATATATATGTATATATTGTGTGAACAATTAGTACCATATATTCAAGGACTCCAGAAGTTTGGCCACTTCTCGAAACACCTTAGGGTATTTCGAAATAGTCTTACTTCTCTCCCTCTTTCTCTCTCTCTCTCTCTCTCTTTCTCTCGCTCTCGCTCTCTCTCTCTCTCTTTCGAAGAAGAAGAAGAAGAAGAAGAAGAAGAAGAAGAAGAAGACGGTAACTTAATCCAGAAGACGTGCTCCATTTTATTCCGTTATTTTGGTAATAGTTAGACCGAAAACGAAGAAGAGAGCAAAAAAGAGAAATAGAAAGAAAAAGAGAAAGAGAAAGAGAAACGGAGAAAGAGAAGAAGAAGAAGCATCTGTAGAGATGGTAAGACGGCTCGCTAACGTTCTACTTAAATTTCGCTTGATGTGTTCCATTACGTAAGGAAGTCTTTCACGACCCTGTTATCCGAGTTTCCAAGTTTCTCCAAGAAGTTAGGAGATACGTTAGAGCAGATGCGAGAACGCAATTATTAACGACTCTCATCTTCCTCGATGCTTATGAATCTTTCGATTATAACACAAATATGTATATACGTATACATATATATGTATATATGTTAACAAGCTAATCGTTAGAATAATATCAATGAAATTTTTTAATTCCTCTGATCGTATATAAATTTTATCTCGCTCGATATAAAATTTGACATGAAGTTTATCAAATTAAAAAATTATATTCATTATTATATATATTATATATATATATATATATATGAAATAACAATAATAATAATAATAATTATATATTTATACATATATATATATATATATATATATATATAATAATATCAACAAATCTATCATTAAAATAATATCGGTGTAAAAATTTTATCTCGCTCGATAAAAAATTGTACGTAAAATTTATCGTATGAAAATATTCGTTAAAAAAAAAAAAAATATATATATATATAATTTCTTGTATGTATATATTAATATATATCCACCTTTCTCTTTCTCTCTCTTTTTATATACATATACGTAAGACACGTACACATTCTCTTGCTCAAACATATTCCTTTCATTTTAGTTGAAAGTCTCTATGCGGTAAGATCCAAAGCGATCGATATTATTACTTACTCTCTAACGTGTATCGCGTAATTATAATAGAACTCAAAGTACTTACTCTGGTAGGCTAATTGGCCGCACATTTCGTCGCTTTCAAACGCCACATACGAGCACCAGTCGTTTCATTAAATCCTATTTGAAACACGTTCAAAGCATAACTTATCTATACATACACATACGCAAACACATATACATATCCATATATATATATATGTGTGTGTGTGTATATATCCTATAACATTTTTCATTTTTCTCCGTTCGTAACATTTAATCTATTTTGAAAGAAAACTTTTTCGTCAAAGAGTTCAGCCAAATATTACGGACGTTTTTTAATATATCGAAATATCTCTCTCTTTCTCTATCTTCCTCTCTCTATCTCTTTATCGTTAAAATGTCGCTCTGTAAAATCCCGTCATATGAAAATATTTGATTTTTTTTCTGAAAAAGTGGGATCAAAGTTTTTCCCTTGATTTTTCTATTTTCTCTTTTTTTTTTTTTCTTTTCTTTTTATCAACTCATTCAATCCCTTTTCTTTTCTCTCTCTCTCTCTCTCTCTCTCTCTCTCTCTCTCTCTCTCTCTCTCTCTCCTTTCTTCAAACTTATTAACTCTTCATTTTTTTTTTTTTATATATTTACAAATCGTCGAGACATAAATAAGTATTTCTCGTTTGTGCCGATCTTACGATAACACCCTTTTGCCCATCTCCCTACCTTCCTCAAAAATTCATCTTAATTCATTTTAATTAATAACATTTGCCTTTGCAGCCGTCAAACATTTAAATTTCAAGCGCTCATATAATAAGACTTGTTATCAGTTATATCATTAGGACTCCAAGAAACTTCTTGTACTTCTTCTCTCGACTATATAGAAACGTTCGAACGATGGAAGAAAGGAAGGAAGAAATGAAGAAAGGAAAGACCAACCTTTCGTTACTTTTTATATCGTCTCTTTTGAATTAACCATTGGAATACTTTATTAGATATCTCGGAGAATATTATGAAAGGGAATATTAATATTATCTCGTAATTATTATTTGTTAATAATATTTCATGAAAAATATACGATATATTTATATATATATATATATATATATATATATATATATATATATATATATATATAGGTTATTAGATAGATGTGATGTAATTTATAAATCGTTATAAAAAACAAAAAAAGAAAACAGAGAAAAAAAAATAGAAGAAAAAGAAAAATATCGATCATTGTAATCTTCGAACAATTTTTCCACTTCGATTTTCTTATTTCTTCTTTTTTTCTTTTTCTTTTTCTTTTTTTTTTTTTTTTTTTTTTTGTTTTTTTCTTCTCACGATTAACAACGCCGAAGTATTTTCTTCTCTTCTTTTTCTTTTCTTTCTTTTTTTTTTATCTTTTTTTTTAAATTCGACAAATATTAAAAGTTTAGTTTAATCTAGAATCCAAAAGATTATCCATTGAGGAGATCACTACGACGAACGAATAGATTGAACCAACGCACCATACGTGATACTATCCCAACAAAGGAATCGTATTTCCTCGTACGAATCCTTTCCCCTCCCCTCCATCCCCTCCATCCCCATGATTAGTATCCACCTCTATCTCATTGAACACACCACGTTCTATTAGCAAAACGAAGTCCACCAAGTTATCTAACTCGAGCTTTGCGAGGCCTTCCAACCTCGTTTAAATGAAAATTAGAGTATGAATTCGCGTCGATTAACCTAATTGCTATTAATTCCGTCTATTCAGTATAATTCAGTATCTATAAAATTGAAATTCCACATGGCGGGGGAAAATTTTTTTGTAATCATTAAAAGACTAATTTGGTTCTGTACAAATTAAAAAAGAAAAGAAAAAATAAAGAAAAGGAAAAAAACAAACGAACAAATACAAAAAAAAAAACAAAGAAAAAAGAAAATTGTTCTTGATAAAAGAAAAAACACAATTTTTCTTTCTCGTTCTTTTCTTTCTTTCTTTTTTTTTAAATCCCTAATTATTTCCGTATATAGACGTAATCGTTCGATGAAAAATTTGATATTTAAAAAGATGAAATTTCTTAATGGAATGCAAATTTGTGAATTAAATTAAGAACATTAAATTACTTTGTTCTTTTAAAGATCAAAGAAAGAAAGAAAGGAAGAAAGAAAATCGAGAAAATTGTTGATATTAAAAGAAAAAACAAATGAAAGAAAGAAAGAAAGAAAGAAAGAAAGAAGGAAAGAAAGAAAAGTGAAAAAGAAGAGGAGAAAGTGGAAAGAAAAATTTTCAGAAATACCGTTTGGTAGTTTATAAATCAATAGAGAAAAAAAAAAAAAAAAAAACAAAAAAAAAGGAAAAAAGAACAAAAAAAATTGTGGATGATTTTTTTCATGATTCTTCGACTTGAAAATTAGTGGGAATGTGTTCAATAGCGTGTACCACTTATATAACGAAGAGAAAAGGGAATTTATAGAAAATTATGGAAATAGAAAAAGGAAAAAATAAAAAAGAAGTCTTATTAGCGTAATATCGAATAACCAGGGCAATGATAGAAAGCACTCTTAATACATAAAGGAGGTAAAGACGTCTCTCTCTCTCTCTCTCTCTCTCTCTCTCTCTCTCTCTCTCTTTCTTTCTCTATCTATCTATCTATCTTTTGAACGTCTTCTCTATCGTCAGATTGCAGACGAATGTGAACTGAAAGAGAGAAGCGTAATACGGTGCAATTTGGAATGCAAAGGACGTTGCACAACTTTATATAGTAAGAAGCTTCGAAACTTCGAGTCGAGAATGATGAGCTGTTTCTGAAGATAGGGAGAGATTCTCTCGATTTGTTGCAATAGAAAATGAAATGATGCTGGCGAAGTGAAAGGGTTAGAGGGGTGGGCTGGGGATGGAGGTAGAGAAGGAAAATAGAAATAACGTTCTGTAAGGAGCCCCCTTAATAAAAAGCTTTTAATCTTTACGATTTGAAAAGAAAAGAAAGAAAGAAAGAAAGAAAGAAAAAAGATTGGCCATCGAAAAGAATTTCGAAAAAGAACAAATCGATTTTTAAAATCATTGAGAAAAATCTTTTTGACTTATTCGCGATAATAGAAGTATCGTACAAGTCATTTCTACCTCTCTCTCTCTCTCTCTCTCTCTCTCTCTCTCTCTCTCTCTCTCTCTGTCTTTCTTTTCTTTTCTAATACGTGCGATAAGAAAAATAAAAATTTTTGCGATCGTTCTAGCGATCTCCTTCTTTTTTATTTTTTTCTTTCTTCCTTTTTTCTCGTACTTTTTTTTTCCTCTTTTTCGTTTCTTTTCACTCTGAAGAAAAATTATCCATATAAAAAAAAAAAAGAAATATGTTCAACGAATCTATTAATCGATATCAAAGGGAGTCCTAAAGTCAAATCATATTCTCGAGAACGTCGAAAGGACGTTGTTTGTTTAATCACGTCAATTTTTTTTTTCTTTTTTTTTTTTTTTTTTTTTGATTATACACGTATAGCATCTCTCTTTCTTTCCTTTCTTTTTCGTTTCCTTTTTTTTCTTCTCGTATATCGGATAAAACTTAATCGTCTCTTCTCTCGATAAAAGAACAAGTGTCATCGAATAAGAATGAAGGGTACTCGTGACGTCGTATATCTGGGTCGTAGTTAACTAGACCGTGTCGTTAAATAGAACGATTCTTCAGATTTACATTTTTTTTCTTTTTCTTTTTTTTTTTTTTTTTTTTTCTTTTACGATGGATAGACATAGAAAAAATTTTATCACAAATAAAGAAAATATTTTACCATTTTAAAACTTTATCCGAATAAATAATGATATATTAACCTGTCAATCGCACGTTGAGAATAATCATTTTAATAAGAGAGAGAGAGAGAGAGAGAGAGAAAAGAAAGTTCGACGTTACGATCGAAATAATAAAAAACTTTGAAAGATTCGTTTCATTCATCTTTCCGATCTCACGAACAAGATCATTTAAACGCCATTTCTTGTTTTTGTTATATATATATATATATATATATATATATATATATATATATATATATATATATTCTATCCGTGCAAATTAAAATTTTTAATTGTCATTAAAATCACGTAATTCAAACAGTTAAATCATTTTATGCGTTCACATAAAATAGATATTTAATTTTAACATATAATATAAAATGATTATCGACGAAGCGATTTTCACGTCAACAGGTATTCCTTTCGCGAATATCTTTTTTCTTTTTCTTTTTTTTTTTTTTTTTCTTCCATATGACTTTATCGTCATTTTACACGCGAAGAGGAGAAGAAATGGAAAGGTATCTCGGTACGATGCCACAAAGAAAAGTAGAAATTTTCTGGTGAAAAAGTTGTTCGGCTTACTTTATTCAAAGATAGTTTGGGAATGAATTCGTAACGTTAGAACAGATCAGTAGGATGAAGTTCGAAGGTTGAAATCGACCGTAAGAAATATCTCTAAGAGAACTCTGATATCTCTCTCTCTCTCTCTCTCTTTCTCTCTCTCTCTCTCTCTCTCTCTCTCTCTCTCTCTCTCTCTCTCTCTCTTTCTGGGACCTTTGAAGCGAACTTAATGTCTGAACGCAGAGTTCGAAAGCGCGGCTAGTGATTCTTGTAAAATCGATCAGAGGCCCTCCTCAGTTAAGACGTTTAGGATCTTTCAGTTTGATCGCTTTGTTTTGGTGAATCCAAGTGAACAAAATACCAGATCGTTAGCGAAGTATTATCGTGGAAATTCTCCAATTAAAAATTTCCTTGGATAAATCTGTAAGAAGAAAGAATAAGTAAAAGAAGAGAAAATGTATGGAACGGAAGAAAAGGTTAAATAATAATTTCTACTTTTGATTATTATTAGAGGAAAAAAAAGAAAAACTATTTCATTACACTTACACAGATATTATATATACGTACATATATGCATACATATATATATACCGATTGACCGATAAGTAAATTTTTTAAACGTTTAATTATTTATATTTAAATAAATAACATTGTCATGTATTATCATTGTCGTAACGTTTGATATTTTATATCTAAATAAATGTAACACCATCGATTATCAGTATATTTTATATAACGAACGAATGTTTTTAATAATCGTAATAATCTCTCTTTCTTTTTCTTTTTTCTTTTTTCTTTTTCTATAGAAAAAAAAAATTTCTATTGAAAAAAAAAAATAAAGGAAAGAAAGAAAGAAAAGGAAAAAAAGAAAATATTCGTTATCTTAATATCTAAATAAACAACGTCGGTGTGGTACTTTTTTTTCTTTTTTTTTTTTTTTTTTAATATTTCGATAATGTCTCATATTTTATATCTTAATGGATATAACGCCAACGTAATGATAAAAGTAACATTTTCGTTTTCATAAAGGACGAATGCTCTCCGACTATTTCTATTTCTTTTTCCCGTGATTGCGTAGAGGAAAGAGCATCATCGATTTTTTTCTTTTTTCTTTTTTTTTTGTAAGAATACGTCAGGAAAAATTTTATCCGTATTAAATGAGCGAACGAAGAAAGAATAAAAAAAGAGAAAGAAAAAGAAATGAGACAAGAAAAAGTAAAAAATGATTATCGAAGAAAACAAGAAAAGAAAAGAAAAGAAAAAGAAAAAGAAAAAGAAAAAGAAAAGAAGAACATTCAAAATTAAATTAATCCCTTAATTAGGATGATATTCGCTATATCATCAATCGTTAATTAGCGATGATACGAGTGAGAAAAACGTTGCTTTACAAAAGGTGGGATAGCCTTTATTTATTTTTCTTTACCTCTCTCTCTCTCTCTCTCTCTCTCTCTCTCTCTCTCTCTTTTTCTTTTTAATTTAATTTAACTTTTTTTTTCCTACCTACATTCGTCTTTTACCTTTGCATCGTAGAAACGAGAGAAAGGAACGAGTTAAAAGGAACGAGTAGAAAGAAATGAAAGAGAGAAGGGTGAAGGTGGAAGAGGAGAATGGAGGTGATAGCGATGGTGATGGTGGTGGTGGTGGAGGAGGAGGAGGAGAGAGTAGGTGGAGGACCTGTTCATGTCAAAGTCTTTCCAACGCTCTTCTCGTTAGCATTAATAATGCATCAATGTCACGGGTCGTCGCGTGTTAGATTTATCAAGCTTCTCGGTCAACCAATGTAGAATGTATGCCTGTGAAAGAGAGAGAAAGATATATATATATATATATATATATATATATATATATATATGTATATATATATATATATATATGTATATATATATATATATATGTATATAGTAGAGCCTCGATGCGGTTTAATTAATGAATTCTTTTACAGTGAATCTGATAATATCGCACACAGCTACACATCGTATAATCGTGAACGATCTATCTAGGAAAGTTCGATACGGTTATTACGACGTTGAAACCATAACGGAAGATTATTATAGCGCTACGGAGAGTTCTCTCTCTCTCTCTCTCTCTCTCTCTCTCTCTCTCTCTCTCTCTCTCTGTCCCTTTATCTATCTGTCTTTTTCTATCTCTATCTCTGTCTGTCTCATTTTCTTTCTTTTTCACGATGGCAACATTTTTCTTCGACGAGTAGCCTGCTTGTTCGGCTCTGCCATCTTCTCTATCTTCTCATCTTACTCTTTCTTTTCCATTCTTTTCTTTTCTTATCTTTTTTCTTTTCTTTTCATTTCCTTCTCCCCGTCTGTACCCTTATCTTCTTTCTCTCTTTCTTTCTTACTTTTTTCTTTCTTTCTTTCTTTCTTTCTTTCTTTCTTTCTGTCTTTCTTTCTTTTTTTCTTGCTTTCTCTCTTTTTCTTTTTTTTTTTGTTTCTTTTTTTTTTTTTTTTCTTTTTCCTTTTTCCTCACCACCATTCACCAAACCGCAAGAGACATTTAGTATCTGTCTCGTTAAAAATATTTGCCATCCAACGGCTTATTTTATTTTTCTACTGCGTGTTATTTCTTTTATAAAAAAAAAAAAAAAAAAAAAAAAATATATATATATATATCCTATCAAAAGACAAGTTTCCTCTTTTTCTCTATCCTTTTTTCTTTTTATATGTATATATATATATATTTGTTTGTACGTATGTTGTTTTTTTCTTTTCTTTTTGTATTATTATTCGATAGAAATGTCTAATTATCGTTGATCGATCTCTCGATCGTTGATCGTTTTGCTTAATTAAAGATCGACACGTATATTCATATCTTTGTATCTTATTATAAAAATAAAAGAGAGAGAGAGAGAGAGAGAGCACAAAAAATTGTTGATCGTGCAATAGCTCGAGAGGATGATTAAAAAAAAAAAAAAAGAGAAAAGAAAAAGAAAAAGAAAAAAAAGGAAACAGAAACAAAAAGAAAAATTGTGAAATTATCGATGATAAAAAGAAAAATAAAAAAAAATTCAATCGGTATCATTGATATTCCTGACGATATTAATATACATCGTGATAATTATTACGAAGAGATTATTATTAATAATTAAGTAATTAATTAGTATCGTTCGATTTTTCGATGACGTAATGGATCTTCTATCGTTCTAGTTTTCGGCACCAATTCGTTCCAATATATCGTATAAGTTGTTGTCTCCTTTCGTGGAATTTCTATTTCGATTTCCTCGCCATTTGGATCGTAATTTTTGTATAGATCGAAAAGTAAAAGAATGAAGAAATATATTAATTCGATGACACTTATGAGACTGAATCCAATGAAGACCCCACAAATACCACCGATATCGCCTGTAAAATTAAAAAGTCATAACTTTTAACGATACATCGTGTCATTTACATAACTTGTGAATTTCTCGTACCAATAATTAATTTTTGTGTCTTATATACGAATTGAGACTAATAGGATTCATGTTTTACGAGAAAAAAAAAAAGAAAAGAAAAAAGATAGCAAAAAACACGAACAATTTTTCTACTTATATATACTTATAAAAAATATTAGAAATTAATTGATTCAATCATTATCTTAAGATTTCAAATTGAAAAATATAATCGAAATAAAATCGAAAAGAGAAAATAAAGAAAAAAGAATTATCGCACGATAATATTTGTAAGACGATGATTGCGATTGTGATTTAACATATAAGTCATAGATATTTCGACATTTCTATTGAAAAAAAAAAAAATATATATATATATATATATATATATATATATATATATATATATATTGTAATGATTAGGATCTCGAAAAAAGGGATGAAAAATTTAACTTACTCAAAAGTTCGTACCAGGTGTAAGATATATCTTGTTTCAATCTGACCGAGCCATAATTAGAAAAGAATACGTGAATGATACTTTGATCGACGATATCGAGTTTGTTTCTAAAAATAAAATAAATATAATAAGAATCAAAAGAATAAATGTTTCATTAACGAGATAATTGATTGTTAAATGAAATATTTCTTCTGTTTTATTATATTTACAAGAATGGCGTCTCGTAAAATCCAGGTTTCATTGTGGAGAATGAACTGTGCATAATATAAGTAAAGTCTTCGCATGACGGATAACAACGTTTACAACGTAACGATTTATAATCGTTCATCGTGATATTGAATGTCTCATCTTCGTGAGGAAATACTGTCAACCAATCAGCTGAAAATAAAGGATAATAGATCGTTACGATAAAACGTATGATAAAATAAAGAAATATCGTTTCGATGTAAACGATGTTACTTACATTTGTAATGATTTAAACAGGACATGTCTGTCAACGTGCAAGCTCTTCTTCCACCTGTTATAATGGAAAAAAAAAAAAAACAAAAAAAAAAAAAAAGAAGAGAGGAAAAAAAAGAATCGCATATTACCTACCAGACATTACATGAAAAACGAAATTCTTTTAATTAATTTTGTAAATCACAAAAGGAAAAAATAAATAAACAAATAATGAATGAAAAAATGAGGAGAAGGATAAAAATTGTAAAACATAGAGAAACCTTCAATTAGATTAGATCAGATTAGATCAGATTAGATTAGATTAGATTGGATAAATGCGAGTGATAGGGACTTTCGATTTCTTCCTTTTTTCTCTCTCTCTCTCTTTCGAAGGATCGTAACAACTATATAGAAAGGTCGTAGTACGCAAGTCGAAGGAAAGATACCGACGCAAGGTGGGAAGGAATTTATGTTCGACCGATGAGAGTATTTCGCCCTCGGTTCAAGTTACAGTCATCGTTTAATCCCTTCGTCGTCCCTTGAATCCGTTTCGTGCGATCGGCTTTAAACGCTTTAAGTTAGCCACAGTAAAGCCTCGTTACAAAGCTCGAGAGAACGCGAACCGTACACGCCTGCAATACCCTCAGCAACGTTTCTTTACAGATTGCATCGGAGATAAGAGAGAAATAGAAGATACTCCTAGAACTGGATAGATAAAGACAAAGAGAGAGAGAGAAAATATGAGTTTTATTCCCTTAGAAGGAATTCTATCAATGGAAGAATATATATAAATAAAAAAAGAAAAAAAAAGAAAAAAAAAAAGAAAATTAACGAGGGATCTAATTATGTCTAATTAGCTGAAATATCAAATAGAGTAATAAAAAAGCATATTGTAGAATCTAATGTGCGAATTGAATAAGTCGTTGAAAAAAGAAAAAAAAAAAAAAAAAGAAAAAAAAGAAGGAAGAAGAAGAAAAAAGAATAGAAGAAAGAATAATAGAAAATTTGAGAATTTTGAGAGATTACAATTGTTTGTTTGTTTTTATTTTCGATGAGAACCTTTTTCTTCTTTTTTTTGTTTTTTTTTTTTTTTTTTATTGTTTTTTTATACCTTCGATAGATAAGAAAAAAATTCGTATGTATTCTAATTTGATCGTTATTGATCGAAAAGGGAAAGACAAAAGATCGGAGAAAATTGATTTTTGTTTGCTTCTTCTTTTTTTGTTTTTGTTTTTTTTTTTTTTGTTTTTACCTTTTTAGATTGAAAAAGGAAGAAAACTAAGGAAATGAAAATGGTATAACTTCTTTGATTCTTTGACCGAATGACATCGATTGGAAATATTGTCGAATAGTTTGCGATGTTCTCTCTCTCTCTCTCTCTATTTCCCATCCGTGTCTCGAAAGAACATCGATGTTCTTTCGATTCGATTGTATAAACTTTATGAGATCGATACGAAACGACGAATGCATTTTTATTTTTATTTTTATTATTATTATTATTATTATTATGAATGAATATCAAGATTATTATTTTATTTATTAATTTTTTTTCTTTTGTTTCTTTAATATATATATATATATATATATATATATATATATATATATATATATATATATATATATATGTATATAATAGACATATATATATAACGATATCGATTTCTTTTGCAAAAATAATCGGCCAGGAACGAGCCTCTAATCCGATTTTAACGAATGCACTTAATGCATGCACGAGCATGGACATGCATCTATTTCATGTATATTTTAATTTGCTTGACAGAATGATCGTGAGATATCTCTGGTAAAATATGATTATTTAAAGGGCTGACCGTCTCTAATATTAAAATCTAAAATGTCGTCTATTACTTTATTGAAAAATTATTTTTTTATTTATTTATTATTATTATTATTATTATTATTATTATTATTATTATTATTACTGCGATAAGATTTGTTCGAACGGTGACGTTGGAGAAAAAAAAAATATTTTAATTATCGCAAAATCTCATAGATTCTAAATTCTTAATAGTCTAACATTATCCATTTTATCTATTTGCCTATTATTATTCACTCTCCCTCTCCCTCTCTCCCTCTCTCTCTCTCTCTCTCTGTTTTTTTTTCTTATCATCGATCATTATATTCTATTCAATTGCGTGCATAGCTACGTTGCACAGATATATCTACACGTTCGAATGATAATGATGAATTTTTTGTAATATTAATATGAAACATTGAAAATAATAAATAAATAATTAAAAAACAAAATAAATATATAATAATAATAATAAATTTTTATATACTAACGTTTAGAGTGAACTCCGGTACGTGTTGGAAGATAAAACGGTATGCACTTGCACATTTTCCATATTTGCTGTTCCCTGCAATCGACCAAGCAATCGCTATAACTGTAGTCACCATAACTAGTTCGAATCTCGTTAGGGAATATGCACTTCCGTTTTGAAATTGGATACGATTTGGTTTGACCGGTGCTGTAGAAGGATACAGCCTCGATTTCCAAGTAGGATTCCAATAACGGCGAAACGAGCACCTCGGTGACACCACCGCTGATGTTATCGGGATAATCGGTCGGATTAAACAACGTCACCTATACGTATAGAAAGGGGAAGAGCATAACATGCTTCACTTATATAGATATTTATCCTAACGATATTATTCAAATTAACGTAAGATAAATGTATTAATAAATGTTAATTAACACGACTGATTTTGTTATGTCTTTCTTTTTTTTTTTTTTTTTTTTTTTTTGTTAATTTAACTCAACGCAAGAACAATACTTTTCAGGGATATATAATACGAAATATATAGGCTTTTTCCTTTCATTGTCGTTAATTAATTTTGATCAAGTGTGTTGAAAAATTTTTAGAATGAGTCCGACCTTTTGCTTAGCACACTGGGATATATTTTAAATCATTTTGAAAAGTCGAAGTCATTCATTTTGTGTAATATCTTGTATTAAATAATTGAAATGAATTGGATTTGTATTTTTTTCATTATGGTTTTTTTTTTCTTCTAATTTTTTTATATTAAAAAAACATTCCGTGCAACTTGAGTTTTCGTCTTTCTTTAATATCACGTGTGCCTCGAAGAATTGAATCGTAAAATGTAATCGTCTTACTTTTTTTCTTCTTTCTGTTTTCCACGTGACTCATTATATTCTATTCTTTTAATAATCCTGCGATAATCGTAACAGACAACGCAAACATGATATTATAATAGTAATTTGTGGCCACTTTACTTTTTTTCTTTTTTTTTTTTCTTTTTTTTTTTTTTTCTTTCCTATTTACACTTTCTTCGTACTTCCAATTTAACTTTATGGGAAATTAATAACTCGTATAATAAATATTATAATCATCATCATCATCATCATCATCATCATCATCATCATTATTATTATTATTATTATTATTATTATTATTATTATTATTATTATTATTATTATTGTCATTATTGTCGGTCAATAGAAAATAAGACAAATGTATTATTAAAAGTATAGATAGATGGAAGACTTAGTACGTCGAAATACTTTGATGAATATTTCAGAGAATATTTCGGTAAATTTTACTGAGAGAAAATTCTTTTCTTTTCTCTCAGTTTGAGAGACAAAGAGAAAGAGAGAAACGGAGAGAGAACTGTCATTATGGAGGATGGACATGTAACTTGCGCCGAAAGCATGTCACGCAGGAAAGCGTTTACGTGAGCGAGAATACGAAAAAGAAAGATGGAAAGCAAAAGAGAAAGAGAGAGAGAGAGAGAGAAAGAGAGAAAGAGAGAGAGAGAGAGATAGAGAGTGAGAACGACACGACAATGTCCATTTACAATGGTGGAACGTGTAAAAAACATTTCGGACGTAGGTAACAACCACTGCGGACGTGGATTACTTGGAGAAGGGATTATACTCTGCGTTCGCTAATGACTTTTGTGAGCTTTTTATCGTCGTGCCTCGTGTCGTTTATAGTACTTCCCGTTGAATGAAGCACAGATGTTGAGTAGTTAATGGTCGCCTCGTTGATGAGAAAAATGAAAGGTGCGAACGAATGCTTACCACTGGTCTAATCTAATCCAGTCCGGTTCTCGTTTCGGTTCCCTTTTTTAACTCAATAATATTTCACGTTTAATAATCTTTTAAATTATCGACAAATTCTTTATCGTTTCTTTATAATCCTCGATATCTCTCAATATATAATAAAATATACAAAATGAGAAATGAAATAGAGAGAAAGCTTTGTTGTAATGTCGTTGATAAAGAAGAAAATATAAAAAAGAAAAAAAAAAAAGGATGAAAAGAAAATATCGTTAAGGACGAGATAGCGTTAAATATTTATTTTTTTTTCTTTTTTTTTCTTTCTTCGTTTTTTTTTTCTTTTTTTTTTCTTTCTTTTTTTTTTTTTTTCTTAATTACTTCCTAAAACGGACATTACAAGATTCACTCGTTAGATCGTATAATTTTCTCTTGGTAAATCTCATTTTGAGAATCGTCCATTGAAATGAATATTAAGTGTTTGTACTTTATTTTTTGTTACTGGTAAAAAAAATTACGTATTGCAATTACGAAATGGTGAAAATGTCCGATTAAAAATGAATTTCTGATTGTTTTAAATGATCTCGGGAGTACTATTATCCTCTCTCTTACTCTCTCTCTCTCTCTCTCTCTTCTTCTCTTTTCTCTCTTTCTCTACTTCTCTCTTTCCTTCTTTCTTTCTTTTTTTCTTTTTTTTACATCTTTCTCTCTTTTACCTTCCATCCGATAACGGGAAGAACAGTGTAAAAGTAATCGTCCAGGAAAGGTTCCATTACGACCGTAAGACCACGTTCGACTCCTAAATCCTTCACAGTTCTCACTTTCATTGGTTCCTTGTAGTTGCTGTAAAAGAAAGAAAGAAAGGAAAAAAAAAAAAGAAAAAAAGAAAAAGAAAAAGAAGAAAGAAATTTTATCATTGAATTAATCCACGTAAATGATATTAAATTGAATTTCACGATATCGATATATTTTTACTTTCATTTAATTCTGAAATAATAATATCTGTTAGATAAACGATTATTTAAAATTATATTTTATTTCTTAAAATGAACTATCATAGTAATATCATTTTATAATTTTATCGATTTAACTCACTTTCCATTGCCTTTTATTATGTAATTAAAGGTACAACAAAATCCGTCCTGTGTTTTTTCGAAGGTAAAAAGTTCCGTACAATTATATTCTTTCCCGTTGAACAAACATTTGTTCAGCATATGAGTACACTGTGGTGTCAACTGAAACAAATTGATATAGGATCGATCTCGATCAATTTTTTTCAGGGAGTAGGAAAAAAAAGAAAAGAAAAGAAAAGAAAAGTAAATAAATGAGAAAAACGAGAGAAAAAGAAATTACGAATTCGTATTCTCACTTCTTTCATTATGGCTTCCATGTCGTAATCGCCCTCATAAAAATCCAACAAAAGATTATTCAATTCGTCGTATCGTGTCACTTCGAACTTGTGCATCGAATTATATGCATCTCCCAATTGTTCGATCAATTCTAATATTTCGTCGCTGGACAATTCAGTGACGTTCGATCTATAACTATAATTGTTGTAAGATTAAAAAAAAAAAAAAAAAACAGATAAAAAAAAGAAGTAGAAGAAGAAAAAATACAAAATACAAAACAATGATTAACTGCGAGAATCGCCTTTTTTTCCTTTTCTTTCCTTTTTTTTTTGTTTTTTTTTCTTTCTTGATATCCATCAATTCGCGCAAAGAAATTACGTTCTACGCGTAAAACTTCGTACTTATTGTATTTCTAACAAATATATTTATAGTTATATAGAAAGCGTCATTTAATCGACAAATCTTCAAGAAATAGAAAAGATAGATAGAATTAGATAGAGATAGGGAGAATTTTCCGGAAGAATCGACGAGGTGAAAACTCGAAGAGAAACATTGAAATACTAACTCGCTGAGCATGAAGATAAGTTTTCATATAATGTGGAAGCACAAAGTACCGAAAAGGTATTCACTATGAAGGCCAATGGAAAGATATGGAGTAAAGAGAAAGAGAGGGAGAGAGAGAGAAAGAGAGGGAGAGAGAAAGAAAGAGAGAGAGAGAGAGAGAGAGAGAGAGAGAGAAACAGAGAGAAATTCTATAGGTAACTTGGAGAATAGTTTTGAATCGGTAATTCACGAAATGTCTATTCCATTAACGTCGTGAATTTCGAGCTCAGAGAAGTTCTAAGTAACGCACCTGGATTCCTCTTATATCAGATGGATCGAAGAGACCATAAGATTTTCATATATATTAACGCTTCATTAAATATAACCATAGATTTTGAAGATTCTTCATTAATTTCCATACAACGTCGAATTATCATACGTTATAAATATCTACTTATATATACACCCCCAAGAATAAATAATCGATAATAATTGTAATTATTATTTATTAATTAATTAATTAATTAATTAATTAATTAATAATAATGAGATTATTATTATCATTATAATAATGTAATCGAGATAATTGAGTATTTGAGCATGATATTAAAAAAAAAAAATAAAATAAAATAAAATAAAATAAAATGCAATAATTCGTCATTTTAATATATATATATTTGTGCAAGTAATACATTATATTGATTCTTGCCTCAAAATATATATATATATATATATATATATATATATAATATCGTAAGGATCGTTAATAACAGATCAGTATTATCTGAAACGATATGTGCCGTGCATTCCCCGTTAATACTTCGAATCATAAATTAATATAACGATGTTAATGGTGGTTGATGGTGTGACCATCGTCTAACGAAAAATTACTATCCATAATGTGTGTAATACATTTTTAATGATCCGTCAAAATAACTGCGTCGTTTAAACGTAACTTATACGTTATCTTTATATCCTCCCATTTCCGTTTATATACTTCTATCATTCACGTATATACATATATACATACACACATACATATATATATATATTAATATATATATATATATATATATATATATATATATATATTTATGTATCACGTTGTTATACCTTTATGCGGTAAGCTTTATAGCTGCAATATCTTGCGCATGTCGGTGGTTAATAAGTTTGTTGTAGCGGTCGAAGCAATATTATTGCAAAACTCTATATATGTATATATATATATACATATGTATGTGTGTGTGTGTATGTGTACTATATATATATATATACTTCTTCTCGTAAGAACGTAGGAAACGAAGCATCGATTCGTGTACAGATGAGACGATCTTCGTATCATATCGCACGAGTTCATTCTAACGAAAACTTTCTTTTCTTATATTTACATTAATCTCCTCGACGTTATCCAAGAAATTCTTATATCTTTTATCGGCCACTAATATAAATAAATATTATAATATTTCAAAAGTACATTAACCATTGTATTTAATATCAACATCGTAATATACGATTCGAACATCGTTGTTAAACGTTTTTACGAATCGATTATTATTTTCCAAAGGTATATCTGAGAAAATTGCAGAAGTTAGGAAATTGTTTGTGTTAAAAAAAAAAAAAAAAAAAAAAAAAATTTGAAAAAAGAAAGGAAAAAGAAAAACAAAAAAAGAAAAAAAAAAGGTAGAAAGGAAAAGAAAGTAGAAAGAAAGGGAGAAGAGATATTAGTCCAAAGTATCACGAAGAAGTAATGGAGTAATCGATCTTTAAAATTTCCTAGGGACCTTTGATTCATCTAGAAACTTTTGATCCACCACTTAATATACTACATCCAAGAAAGATATCGTCGAAGTTTCTAATTTTATATTTTTTCTTTTCTTTCTTTCATTTCGTAATTTTTTATTATATACGAGATATAATATTCAGGTGTATATATATATATATATATATATATATATATATATATATATATATATATATATATCGAGAATAAAACTTAGTTTCATATTTGACGTGAAAAGTTCAAAAGTTTCTACTTTTCTCTCGGAAATATCTCTTTACCTCGATCTTCGATCTTTCATTTTATCGTCTTTGACGCTTCACAAAGAACAAGTAGTGTAAAATACTATCCAAACAAAGGGTTGAAGAGAACCCAACGAAAGAGAAATAGTAGAGATAGAAAGAGACGAAGGGAGAGAGAGGGAGAGAGAGAGAGAGAGAAGAAAAAGAGAGAAAGAGAGAAACGTAAAGTACAAAAGTACCTATAGTCTTCTTCGATCAACGATGTACCAAAGCAACTTTACAATCGTAAAGTTTAGTAACTACATTGTCGTTTCAATTCGACAATTCGTAACTCGATCTCTAGAACCAAATTTCTACTATCCCACTTTCTAATTTGAAGATACTATTGAATTGATCGTACAAATATTAGAACTTGTCTCGAAATATTTTCTCTTATCGTTAGAAATTTATATTCTTTAGATTGTTAGATATATATATATATATATATATATATATATATATATATATATATATATATATATCTTTCTCAGTGTCTCTTTATGCTAATCGAACTGTTCTAATTTTTTTGAACCACCGTTTCGTGTATACTCCAATAATTCGTACAATATGAACCACTTCTCTTTCCCCGCCGATAAAAAAAGAAAAAAAAAAAAAGAATACAAAATTTAAACCCTCTCCATGATCTTACGTAGAAACAAAAGAAAAAGAAAAATCTACGAACACTCTCGATGTCGTATTATCATTCGAACGAGATGAATTTTTTTAAGAGAGTAACGAAAAGATAGAAAAAAAACAAAACAAAACAAAAAAGAAGAAAAATAAAAGAATGAAAGAAAAGGATAT
The DNA here is from genome assembly GCF_910589235.1 of Vespa crabro. Taxonomy (NCBI): domain Eukaryota; kingdom Metazoa; phylum Arthropoda; class Insecta; order Hymenoptera; family Vespidae; genus Vespa; species Vespa crabro. The sequence goes on from NC_060964.1 coordinate 7,406,337, forward strand.
ATCTAACGCTTAAAAACGCATCGTCGCTTTCTCTTGTTCCCAAATCATCCCGCCCTCTCCCTCCTCACCCCCGTCACGTTCCTATCCAATTTGAAATATTTCCATAGCCATCGAACGTTCTGTATCTATATGGTGATGATTTGAAAGTAATTCGCACGACCGATTTTCTCTCTTTGGGCGGTCGTATTTGCAATTCGCGAAATCGGTCGGAAGCGGGTCGAACGGACGGACGGACGGAGGCGTTAACGCGCCGGATAAAATGCGTTCGGAATAATGTTCACTAAACAGACTCGTCGGTGCAACGTCAATGCGTAAACCCGATTGAAATCGGCCATGCACTGCAATTTGGTGGGGTGCTTTTATCCACCCACCCTTTTTCCCCACCTTCCAACGCTCTATCTATCCGTCCCACCTCACGTCCCTCTCGATTCGATACTCTCTATTTTGCGTAGTCGATCGTCTCTCGTTTTACCACAGACCACCACCCAACCGACCATCCGCCCACCCCTATCTCTCAACTCCAACCCATCCCACCCTCGCATCCCTTGCATAACCATCATCATTTTGTGTTTATTTAATACAATGAAAATATCTCTCACACTTTCGTAGCCATTTTCACGGCAGATTGCCGACTTATCCTGTTGATACTGCAGATAGCTATGGCTGAAAATGATAAGGGAGAATATTATTCGCTTAGATACGCTTAGATCATTCTAAATCTCTTCCTGAATAACCTTTGCACCATAATTCGTACGTCCCTCGTATATATGTATGTATGTATGTACGTATGTATATGTATGTATGTATGTACGTATGTATATGTATGTATGTAAATGAATAAAACGAATCGATCGAGAAACGATGTAGATTATATTTCAATATTACGTTTCCATTGATATATACATATGTAAATAGATATGTGGTTCCAGTACGTGTTAATTATAATGCCAAGGATTGTATGATTTTGATTATAATCAGAAGCAGAGTCTCGAACGTTTACCTGGAAACGTGATCTCATTGGTGGGATAATGATCCGACTCGACTGACGTTACCATTGGCAATGTTGTGAATGCTGTATAGGCATCGATAACGAAATACACCAATATGCATATAGTCGACACGTGCACTGCGATCCATATGATCCTTTAAAAAGAAAAAAAAAAAGGAAGAAAAAACATTCAACAAATTACTTAAAATATTATTGATTCCTCAAAATCCTTCAACATATTATTATTGTTATTCTATCGCATTTGTCAAATGATCGACTTGTATCACTTACAAATGTCCGACATCGTAAAACTACACTTAAGTAATTCATTTGTATCACTTAAATGTCTCAATGCAGAATCATTCTATTCAATTTTAAAAATCATTCTAAAAAGAAATTGTTAATCTATTATTTAAAATTTTAAATATCGTTCGTTATTGTCATTTCATTAATTCTCGAGTGATCGATGTGTACTATTTAAATTTTTGACTTTGTACGAAATGAATGACTTGTATCACTTAATTGTCATAGATGCACATTATTCATTCGTACCACTTGAACGTCTGATTGAACTTATACTAATATTGACAAAAAAAAAAAAAGAAAAAAAGAAATTATTAATACGTTCCTTAAAATTTTTACATGTATTCGTTATACGCATATATTTCATTAATTATAAAGTGCTGTTTAAAATCTTAAGTTTTAAACATAACAAATCATTTGTACTACTTGGAAATGTCTGATCGCATAGTTCGTTGACTCGCACTACTTACAATTCGTACTACTTGCAATTCGTACTAGTTAATGTAATTCGTAACACTTGACGCAACGAACTCGATCGACATTATAAATGATTTAATAAAACATAGTATATATATATATATATATAGATCTTTTTAAATATAATATAATTAAATTATATAAATCAATTTTTAATGATTACCTTTCGATCCACGTTCTACCTGGCTCGGTCAAATACTTGTAACCCACCAATGTGGATTGTTCGCAATAAAGGCTGACGTATTTGAAGAACGTCTTAGAAATATGATATCTTAATGACGATCGCTTCGTGATAGACGATGCCCAAGGGTAAGTGGCATCTGCTTTCGAAGTTCTCGTCCTTAATTGCACCTTCCCTTTGCTAACTTCATTCTTTGCTATTTTCATTCTTGTTCTATCAAAATTAAAAATGATCTCATCGATAATCGTAATCGTTAAAAAGGTTTTTCATCGAAAAAAAAAAAAAAAAAAAAAAAAAAAACAAATTTCCATAACGTTTCGATCTACGATTAAATCTACAATTAAATCTACGATTTGATCAACACGACACACATTATTATTTGAAATTAATTTATCACTAGATTGATCCTCGTATATTAATCGATTAATTTATTATTATTGAATTCAATCGATTAATTAATTGATTAATTATTGACTTTAACTATATTCGATAATTAAACGAACTCGAGTATGCGAATCGATAAGTCGGATCGATGATATATGGACTCCGATATTCGGCATTGCAATCTTCTTCGGAAGATGATCGAAATGATTCGCGGAAAGATAAAAAGAAAGAAAGAAAGAAAAAAAGAAAAAAAAAAAAGCAAAGCAAAAAGAAAGAGAAGAAGAATCTAAGAACGATACGATCGTGTTTATGATTATTGTAAATTCGAATCAGAATAATTACGGTTTCATGATAGTAGAGGATGAAAACGACCAAAAGCAGATCCGTCGGTCTTGTGATCGTTCTTTCGACTGAAGAAGGATCGCGTTATACACTTTTCAAGATCGTAAACTGACTACGATGACGTTTGCACGAGGCCATAGGATGTCTCTCTCTCTCTCTCTCTCTCTCTCTCTCTCTCTATTTATCTCTGTCCCTCTATCTCTCTCTCTCTCTCCCTCTTTCTCTCTCTCTCTTTCAAGATCGTTTTGTTTCGTTCAGAAACATCAGGACAACATTCCCACGTGTATATATATATATATATATATATATATATATATATATATATATATATATATATATATATCTACATATCTCTCACTACGTCAATAATCACGTATCTCACGCACGAATCGAATGCAAGTCACGTCTACTTTACCTATTTTATCTCATTCGATTTCTTTTTCTATTTCTATCATCTATATCTACTATATCTATATCTCTATATTCGTTCGTCTATTCGTCTGTCTATCTATCTATCTATCTATCTTTTTCTCTAAGTATCAGTACGTTCGTCGTACTAGACTTAAGCTACGAGGAATAGCATAGAATAGCGCTTTCCTCGCTTCCTAGCCAACCCTCGTGAATTCTTTATAACCTTTTTCTACTACTATACTCTCTCTCTCCTCCTCTCTCTCTCTCTCTCTCTCTCTCTCTCTCTCTCTCTCTCTCTCTCTATCTATCTATCTCTATATTTCTATCTCTCTCTCTAACCCTCTATGGAAGAGCTCGAACAAGCTCGTACGTGCGAGTACTCGATAGGCGTGTATCACACGGCAGAATCATTCGGACGCATCGAGAATTAGATCAAGTTTACACTGTGTTAATCGAATTTCCATACTCGAACGTTTCCCCGATTCTCTATCAATCGTCTCTCTCTCTCTCTCTCTCTGTCTCTCTCTCTCTCTCTCTCTCTCTCTCTGTCTATCAGATATACGATATCTCTAGGCTAACCTTTTTTCTTTAGCGTGCTTACCCTTTCTGCTTTATTTTTTTTCTTTTCGTTTTTTCCTCCCTTTCTCTCTCTCTTTCTCTCTCTCTCTCTCTCTCTCTGTCTTTTTTTTTCCATATACCAACCTTCTTCCTCAAGTATCTCTTCAAAAATAAACTTCTTTCTCGTGGCAAAGATTGAAATGTTATTATTATTGTATTTCTTTTATATATATATATATATATTTATTTATTTATTTATTTATTTATTTATTTATTTATTTATTTATTTATTTATTTATCTAAAGAAGTTCTCGGTGGAGAAAAAAAAAAAAGAACGATAGAAAAAATATAAAATATCGGACGTTCGCTCTATTTTCCCCTTTTTCTTTTCTTTCCTTTTTTTGCTTCTTTTACGTCCTTCGTGTTTATTCCTTCATTCTTTTTCTTTTTCTTTTTTTTTTTTTTTGGTTTTTGTTCGTTATTTCTAAACAAAAGATCTTTACATGCAATACGTAAAGACCTCGTATTGTTGATTATTATTACTTTTGATTCATTATATATACATATATATATATATATATGTATATATATTATTCGTAAACAGAATTATAAATCTCTATCCAACGAGAGTATAATGCAAATTCCCGAGAGGTTAAACATTACGCTCTCGTTTTCATAGAACATAGTACCTCAGAAATGACCAAAAAGAGAAAGACAGAGACAAAGAGGAAGAGAGAGAGAGAGAGAGAGAGAGAGAGAGAGAGAGAGAGAGAATGTATACCTTAGTAAAACGGAAGCTGCTTTCACTCGTTTCATAACTCTCACGTTTGTTCTGATAACTCGGTGGAAAGTAAAGTATCTCACGTTTGTGCAAAGTTTTCCAACGATTTAGCCTTATCTTTGGTGCGCTCGTTATGTAAATAGAGTGGGTCGGGGATGGGAAGGGGGTGGTCCTCGATCCGTATTATATATCAGAAATAAGTAGGTATTTCTTTACGCGGTACTACTATCTTTTTCTTTATCTCTCCTCAATCGTTTATATAAATTTGTTCGTTCGTTTGTTTCTTCGAAAAAAGGAAAAGAAAAAAAATATGGAAAAAAAATAATTGCATTCTTTATAAAGAAAATTCTATGAAAAATTGTATGTAAGATACGATAAGAGAGAAAGAGAGAGAGAGAGATAGAGAGAGAGACGAAAGATGATAAAGGAAAAAAAAAAAAAGAAAAAAAAGACGAAAATAAATAAAAAAAGAAACAGATAATCTTAGACTCATAGATATTATTCGGCGTAACCAAGCGCAACAACGAGAGAAACACGTGCTGACGTTGAATTCAACAGCTTTAAACGTAAAATCTTATTTGCAAAATCTATTTTGCTTAATCTCGAGATTACGTTCGTGTATAAGCCACGAGCTAGGCGATTCCAATTTAAATACAATCCTTGAACACGAGAGAAACGTATCGCTTACAAATGTGTTGTACGGTATACGCGAAAGGGATATTAAATTCGTGCGATTCCGAATTCAAGGGACGCGAATTTCTATCACCAGGCGATTCTTCCTTTCTCTCTTTCACCGTTCTTTCTTCCTTTTTCTTTTTTTTTTTTTGTTGTAGTTTCTTGTTTTTCTTTCTCGTTCTCGTGTATACCAAAAAAAAAAAAAAAAGAAATAAAAAAAATAAAAAAATAAAAAAATAAAAAGAAAAAGAAAATTGCAACAATATTTTTTTCGAACGCGCTCTTCCTGGTACGCTAAAAAAAAGAAAAAAAAAAAAAAGAGAGAGAGAAAAAAGAGGGAAGAAAAGAAATCGAATTAGTCCCCATCGTACGATTTTATTATAAAAAATAGGAACACGCATAAGGAATTTTATTGTTCGATAAATCTTTCCTTTTTTTTTTTTTCATTCTGTATTTCAGCATCGCGATGGTATGATATGATAAAAAAGAGAGAGAGAGAGAGAGAGAGAGAATAAAAAAGAAAAGTATATAGAAAAAAATATAAGAAAAAGAAATTTTCTCACGAATCAATGACCAATCGTTACGATTTTATTATTTATGTAGATAGATACATGAATAAAGAATTTTATTATTTGACAAATCCTCTTTTCTCTTCTTTTTCTTCTTCTTCTTCCTATCCATTTTTATATCAATCGCGTGATATATAAAAGGAAAGAAAAAAAAAAAAAAAAAAAAGAAAAAAAGAAGGAAAAGAAGAGACAAAAAAAAAAGAAACGATCGCTCTCGAATTAATCTCCAATCGTACCGATTTTATGAAATACCTTTATTGCGATTTTATTATTTCAGAGATCTTTCTTCTTTTTTTCTTTATCTTTTATATATATATATATATATATATATATATATATATATATATAAATTGTTTTTCACTTCTTTTTCACCTTCTTCCCTCTTTTTTTTCCGTTTTTTTTTTTTTTTTAATCAGACAATATCGCTCGCACGCTTGATACGCTAAAGAATATTCATACGTAGGACAAATTTATTATTTATCATTCATATAATATATTTTCATGTATGTGTGTGTGTGTGTGTGTGTGTATGTATGTATGTATGTGTACATGTGTGTGTTCAGTCGAGTTTAACCAAGCATATACGATAAAATACGATCGAACTTGCGTCCATACGAAAGAGGAAAGGTTTCCTTTGCAAACACAAAACGCACCGTTATAATTTGAACGAATATCAATGTAAACCATCGGTGTTTCTCAATGCTTCCTCCTTTTATCCATTGAATATTGAGTGACCGTCCGACATTTTATATATCACATATATTTATAACGTTTTTTTAGATCGTTCGATGTATGAAAAAGAAAAAAAAAAGAAAAAAAAGAAAAGAAAAGGAAAAAAGATTAAGAGAGAAAGAGAGAGAGAGAGAGTGAGGAGACAGAATGAGGAAAGAAAAAGATAAAATTATTAAAAAAGATTACCCACGTTTATAAACCCAACAATATTAAAAGTCAAAGAGAAATGATGATTCTTTTTCATGAAAAGTATTATATTTGATATCCTATTTTTCATAAAAGATTGGGAAAAGTTGTGCGGTTGTTAACGTAACACCGGAACGAACGAGAAAAAGAAAAAAAAAAAAAAAAAAAGAAAAAAGAAGAAAACACAAGAGATTAATTCAATCATACGTGCAAGCACAAATTTCATTTGGAATGATTGAATTTTATTTTTTCTCAGTTGTCAATGGAGTTTTATTAATTAAAAAAAATACACACACATGTATATATATATATATATATATACAATGTAAATATTAATAACAAATGCGAATGAAATTTGTTCGTGATAAAGGGAAAGAATATTATTCGAAAGAAATCGAATAGGATCAAATTTGTCTATTTAATAAATTTTTTATACTTACAAAGTCGAACGTACAAAAGTTAAAGAATAATCAGATACGAAAGAACATTTTCTCATCTTTTAATAATAATAATTAAGACTTTTTATTACGAAAAATGTCATCCGTCGAGAAAATATCTAACAATACATACTATATCATATTGTATATACATATATATATATATATATATATCTACTACATAGCGACGGAAACTATTAATGTATAATAAATGTGAAAGAAAGGACAGGGCAAGTTTCCGGTGACAGCCAATTGCCGACGATTACTTTCTCTCCCTCTCTCTCTCTCTCTCTCTCACACACACGCACTTTCTCGTGGCAAAAAAAAAAGGGAAAAGAGAGAAAAAACATGACCGATTTTTTCGATAATTGCGAAAGGGACGCATTTAGATCTAAACAACGATCTCTTTTTCGAGGACGAATAAAAATGATATGAAAAGGAAATAGAAGAAAAAATGAAAAAAGGAAAGAAAGAAAGCAAAATGACGTTCAACTAACAGGTGACACTAGGAAGTTCACGTAAAATTTCATTAGAGCATAGATGCGAAATCTTTTATGGTAGCGAAAGCGTCATAGGTAAGAAAAGAGAAAAATTAAGGGTAAATGTACGAGCCGTTGCTTTTCTTTCTTCTTCTTCTTCTTCTTCTTCTTCTTCTTCTTCTTTTCTTTCTTTTTCTATTCATAAAGAAAAGAAAAAAAAAATAATGATAAGAAAAGAGAAACGCTTCTCTCAAAATGAGGTTCACCGAGAATGGTCTTCTTCTCTATGTTAGTTGTCGTCGTCTTCGTCGTCTTCGTCGTCGTCGTCGTAGTCGTCGTCGTCGTCGTCGTCGTCATCGTCGAGAGCTGTCCTAGCTTTCACGAAGGCAAATTGAAAGAATACTTCGTTACTATACCGATCAAAAGGACCTCTTTTTTCTTCTTCTTTTTCTTCTTCTTCTTCTTCTTCTTCTTCTCTGTAACCTTTCCTATATATATATAAAGTTTTCTGTTCTTTAAATAGAAATTCGATCGGCACTCAGAAACGCATTAACGGACAGTTGAGTCTCAGATCTCTTGGATCGATTCGGTTTACGTGCAAACGACTTCCAACGAAATATCATTAAAAAGGATCGTCTATAAAAAATAAATTCTTTCTATTTGGAAATTGTTTCTATTTTATAAGGGGGTAATGAGAAGTAAAGAAAAAAAAAAAAAGAAAAAAAAAAAGAAAAGTAAGGATAATTTACAAATTCGACGAAGTCATTTTATACGATCGTCTGTTGTATGACTTTTATTTTCGTAAAAAAAGAAAAAAAAGGAAAAAGAAAGAAAGAAAGAAAGAAAAAAAAATAATATTATTTACCTTAATAAAAAAAAATTGTATAACAATAATAATAATAATAATAATAATAATAATCATAATAATAATATTAATAAAATAATTGCTCGATTAATATCGTTCGAATTCAACTTGAAAATTCAATGAATTCTAATAAAACCTTCGAAGAGAAAAGCCATCGAACACACACGTGAGCGCATACGCGCACACACACACACACACACACACACACATATACACAAGAGTAGATAGAGAAAAGAAAAACGAGAAAATCTGATTTACATCCGCGTGTGAAAAACTGAGATCGAAAGATACACTCTCTCCCTCTCTCTCTCTTTCACCTTCTTTCTTTCTTTTTCTCTCTCATCGTGGATTCAATTATATCCGTGGCAAAGAGTAAGTGAAAGAGAGAGAGAGAGAGAGAGAGAAAGAGAACTGCAGACGTAATCACAACGGATATTGCAACGTGCAATCTACAGCCATGTACGATTGCTTCGAGATCGCATAAATGCTACCCGATCGTGATTGTTTTTATCATCGAAGAACAATGTACTATTGGCTGGTTATAAGAATTTTTAGTTTTTTTTTTTAAGAAAAAAGACACGACTTAGACAAACGTCGACTAAATTATTTTTAATTAAAATTTAAATATAATAATTTGTACTTTAAATTATTTCGTAATTAATTTAAACGATATATGATGAATAATGAACGATTATGAAAACAATATTACGTTTGTTTAAAAAATTATATAGCTCGTAAGATTTCTTAAATATTGTGTATAAAATAATTTTAATTGATTATTTCAATAATATTTAAATTTCGAATGCTATATCGTTGTCTCATTATAATGTCAATAAAAACGAACGTTTCGCTGACTTCGGATTATTATCCGGTTGATATATATATATATATTTTTTTTCACTCCGACTGAATAAAACATCTCCACTTTTATCATTTATACGTGTTAAAATTAAATGATCGATACTTTCGATTATTTTATGATTATTTAAATTGTGTATAATATCCATGGAATATAAAAAATTAATACTTTAAAAAATAGTGCGTCCATTTAAATATTAAAAAGACACGTAACGCTTGAGAAACTTGTAAGTAATTTTACTTAAAAATTCTAATACTTAAAAATTGTAATCTCGACATAATTAATCTTGTGCGATAATAAACCTATACGATCTTTTTATTACCTTTTATTGGCTTTTCATTTTCTTGCAAGTATCAACGAAGATTTAAGGTAAGTACATTTCTATGTTACACATTTCTTGAATAATTTATACAATGTATTTTCTTTTAGATTTAAACTTGAAACTTTGGTGATCGTTAGCTACGTGTAACGTCAATAATAACAAACCTTTGATCGACTTTGACGATTAACGAGTCAGTTCTCCTTCGTACTCCGACGAGTAAACATCGAAACTGTCTTAGGATTTCAACAAAGAGATTTAAAGTAAAATATATTTTTGTATCACGCATTTCTTCAATAATTTATACACTTATTTATTACAATTGTTATATTTTAATAATTTCATTTTTTATTTTTCTATTTCAGTATACGATTACCAATCGCGAGTTAAATACAAGCAGCGTTTTTTGCGTTCAAAAGAGGTGATTTTGCGATCGACTACGTGCAATACAATCGTTAGAGAGTCAGTGTTTGTTCGTAAAGCTTTTTCATTTTTTTGAACAGTCGCATAGACTGTATTTATGAAAAAAAAAAAAAAAAAAAAAAAAAAAAAACAGAGTAAAGTATCGCGAAGTAAATTCAGTGATCGTTTAGTTAAAAAATAATTACCGCGTATTAGAGTCAGTGTGTCATTGAAGAAAGAATCTCGACCAATTTTGATGTCAACCTATATTTCATTTCTCAATCAACTACGAATCATCCATCCTTAATTTCAATTTAAATCGTGAACGAGTGTTTTGGAGCCATTGCAGAACTTCTTAAGCAGTAAGTGAATTTTTTAATTCCCTTCGATTGTTCAATCATGTCGAGGATGAAAAGTACGAATCGACACGAGCGATAGGTTGTAATTAATTAGTATAAAAGCATTTTCTTCGAAGATTTATTCATGAATGATTTCTTTTTTTTTTTTTTTTTTTTTTTTTTTTTGATTTATTTATTAAATCAGGATTTATTAGATCTTCTTCTTTCATAAGAGTTTGTAATTATTTGCAATTTTAATGTTTCAATTGTATTTTAAAAATATTTTTAAATAAGATTTTAGGTCCAAGTATTTTTCATAATATTTTTAAATAAAAATCACTTCGTCATTGCTTTTTGATAAAATAAAATCAAGTAGAATCATTGATAAAAGAATAAGAGACTTATAGAAAAATTATAGTCCCTTATGTCCTAGAATAAATTAATTAATTTTAAGCTAAAGGATTTTCAGTAATTAATATACTAATTAATGGCTCTTAATCGTATTTTAATTTTACCATATCACTCAAAATGCTCTTATGGTGATGAGTGTAGGGATATAGATTTGAACGACTAAGACGACGTAACACGACGTCTATGGTGTCACATTATATACGTACGCGAATAGGATTATTTAATATTTTATGCATTTTTATTATTAAATTCGAAAAATAAATTTTGCACATTTTCTCTTTTTTAAAATCCAATAAAATTTATGATTTTATTTTTATAAAATCAAATTCAATATCGAAGTCCGATCGAAAATTTTTTACTTTTTTTCTTTTTTAATGTTCAATTAAATTCATCATTTTATTTTAATAGAATCATGTTCTTGTTCAATAAAATTCCTTATTTTATTTTAATAAAATCAAATTCCATAATTAAACTCATCAATTTATTACTTCGTTCTTTTATAAAGTAAAATTAAATTCCTAATTTTATTCTTATAAAAATTAAGTTATATATATTGAAATTATAGTTACGAAACGTATAAGATATGGCAATTGTTGGGGGTGGGGGTGGAAGTACCATTGAAAAATCATTGCATGAAGATGCACACAAAATGCAAAAGTATATTCAGATTTGTGCCAAATTCTTCCATTGTCACGCGTTGCGGGAAAAGAATTTTTCTTTAGATTAGAATCATGAATAAACACATACATATATATTTCTATATATATTATTTAGATCAAGATGATATTCCATTTGACATTAGAGAAATAATTAATGCTCGATTACTTTTATAAATAAATTTGAATTTTCAATGAAATTTCCAATCAATTGGATAAAAAAACAAACAAGATTTACAATTTTTCAAAAAAGAAATCGACCTATTTTAAAACATAAAACTTCTCATGCACACGTACGAAATCGATAAGGATTCTATTCTATTTTATTAGATAAATAGATCTCGCTATAATATCGATTTAAAGTGAATCACTTTGAGACAGACATCAGTTTACTTATGTACTTAATAGAATAGATTTTAGAAGTAGAATCATTAATCATAGTTCATGGGTCTCCAGAAGTAGCAACCTCCACGTGGTGAGACCTGGGTCGGTATTACTTGCTATCTATCGAAATCTA
>NC_060964.1:7423206-7490706 GCF_910589235.1 Vespa crabro
TCGAGAGAGAGAGAGAGAGAGAGAGAGAGAGAGAGATAGAAAGTTCTAAAAGAAAATCACAGTGGCACATTAAACGTTCTCTATCAAATTATTAAAAAGAGAGAGTGAGCGAGAGAGAAAGAGAGAGAGAGAGAGAGAGAGAGAGAGAAGAGGTAAAGGAAAGAAAGAAAGAAAGAAAGAAAAGTTATCTCTCTCGGAAAAGATACTTCTCCTTAAACGATGACAGCTTTCTGAGTAAAGTAAAAAAAAAAAAAAAGAAAGAAAAAGAAAAAAAGAGAAAGAAGAAGAAAAAAAGAGAAAGAAGAAGAAAAAAACGGGAATAAAAATAGCTGTGAATAACACGTGACCTTTGAGTCGAGGATGAAAAATTTTCAAATAATTATTAACAAGAATTACGATAGTGAATTTCAAAATGCAAGAGGGAACTTCAAGAAACATGACAACTGAAAGGTTTTATCTTATAAAAGAGAAGAAGAGAGAAGACAAGATGAAAGACAAAGGAAAAGAAAGAGAGAGAGCGATATATATATATATATATATACATAATATATATAATATATATATATATAATAGATCGTGAGAGGAAACGTGGAAGCTTTCGAAAATGGTAGTGAAAAGCTCAAGCAGCGTAAAACGAACCACAACCTGGAGTATTTTAGGCATTGTTAGAAAGGAGAGAAGGGTTGGCCTCGTGTCGGTTCTACATAAAAGCTTTCGTTCTTCTCACCGTCTCGACCCTTCCTGAAATATTTCGAAGGAACGAATAAACGAACGAATGAACGAACCTCTACGCACAAGTTTACTGCCGTCGGCCCGTTTCGGTAATCATGATGCCATAGAGAAGAAAGACAAGAGAGAAAGAAAAAGAGAGAGAAAGAGAGAGAGAGAGAGAGAGAAATGATCTCGTCGACTGACACGTTTCGCATTCCCACGCCTAAATTTTATGAGTTCTATTCTTTCGAAATTCACCCTCTCACCACTCACCTCTCGTCCTTAACCATTTTCTTTTTCTTTCTTATTTTCCTTTAACGACTTTTGGTATCCACGTTAATTACACATTTTCTTTTGTTTTTTTTTTTCTTTTATCCAATATATATATATATATATATATATATATATATATATATATATATATATATATATATCAAATTATCGGCTGATATATCGAAATCGTAGGAAAAAAAAATATATATATATGAGTGCAATAATCGTACGCCATTATTATATCATAACTATTAACGATATTGTTATCCTTTTATTTTATCCTTTAATAATACATAGATAAAGAATAGGTGTATTCCTGATGGACCATCATTTTCTCGACTCTGACTTTTTGACGTATCTTACATCTTTACCGTTCGATTCCCAGATATTTCTTCTTCATACGGCAGATGGGAAAACTTTTATTTGCTCGATCATATTATCTTCTACGGTTGGGAAAGTAAAGCCCTTTTCTATACCGCTTTCTGAAATAACAGTCCGAACTCCGCAATAATCGTTTTCTACGCAATGACCATTCGATTCGGTCTCTCTCTCTCTCTCTCTCTCTCTCTCTTTGTCTACTTTAGGTTATCGAGAAATACACCGATTTGGCCTATTCTTAAACGTTTTCGAGAATGTTAGGGGATACTTATTCGTGGAAACAATTCATGGTCGATAAAAGTAAGATGTCAGAACTCTTTTTCTTTTTTGTGTTTTATATATATATATATATATATATATATATCTCACTCTCTCTTTTTCTCTTTCTCCTTCTCGAAACACATTGAAGAGAAAATTGGAACATGAATCCTATAACATTTTCGTGAAGATTCAACCGAATGAGTTTCATCGGCGCGTTTCTTTATCATTAGTTATAGAAAGAGAAAATCGATCGTTTAGGGTATATAAAAAGCACACATTTCCATCGATATGGTTCAATCTCCAAGACTTTTTTTTTGTATTAGATCTTTCTCATGTATGATCGAAGGGAACGATCGAAGGATACGACGGATGAGATAAAACATGGGAAAATATTGGGATCATTAATTATTACTTCACTATTCTCTGTCAAAACAAATAATTTCGAATGAAATATTAATTATTTTCTACATCATTTACGATCGAATAGTAATTGTTATTATTATATTAAAAAAAAAAAAAAAAAAAAAAAAGAAAGGAAAAAGAAATAATAAAAATCGCGATAAAATTCGTATATATTTTTAATCTCTGTCGTAAAGAAAAATCGATCGCTCGACATTCGACTTGAAAATATCGATATCTATACATAAAAAGAGAAAGAAAGAGAGAGAGAGAGAGAGAGATCGATGTTGATAGAACAAACGTGAATATGGTTAAGCAAATAGTGTCGTATCATAAACAGTTAGTTTATTTACGCGATATATATTGCACGCATTCGTGAAAGCTTCGTGATCAAACTTTTGTGAAAGATATAAAATGCTATCGAGTATACGCGAAAACGAAAAGAGAGAGAAAGAGATAGAGAGAGAGAGAGAGAGAGAGAAAAGTACAGGTTTCCACAAATATCGAATGTTACTGTGGCAACGAGAAGCAAAACTCAATTTTCTCTGTGTACCATGCAACTTTCTCTTTGAAAATGAGTTTAGTCCTCGCACGAAAGATCACATGTTCACCTTTCCATGATATACGAGTTAGCCACGGTCCATGGACATAGAGTATAGTAAGATAAAAAGAAATAGTAGAATAGAAATGGAAAAAGTATACACGAACGATACCGTACGATTTCGATCGAAATGATAAGTTGTTGGGTTCTTAAAAAAAAAAAAAAAAAGAAAGAAAAGAAAAGATAAGAAATTTACGCCCAATTATATTAGACATTATTATAACGCATATGTATGTAGCTATGTAAGTATGTGACAGTCGATTGATTGAAAAGAAAAGACAAAATTGTATCTATTTTTCAATAATCGCATTTTGTAACGTATCGATTTATTCATTTATATACTCGAAAAGAAATCAATGAATGATCCAATGAATGAATCAATGTATGAATGAATGTATGAATGAATGAATGAATGAATGAAAAATTGGAAAGGAAGATTAAAGAAAACGAACGATTCACATATCATCGATGAGTAAAGAGACAGAGAGAGAGAGAGAGAGAGAGAGAGAGAAATCTATTTCCTTTGTCTCAATCAGAACCGACGATTCCGATAGTATTTTTTGAGCAAAGTACGAAACCAGTAAAAGAAGGATTAAAACAAGAAGAGAAGAAGAGGAATAGGAAAAAAGAGAGAAGGAGAAACTCGAAGTGCAAGTGACGATGAAAAAGAATGCTCGATGAGAGGTGGAACAAAGAGAAAAAAAGAAAGAGAGATAGATAGATAGATAGAAAGAAGGAGAGAGAGAGAGAGAAGAAGAAGAAGAAGAAGAAGAAAAAAAAGAGAAAAAAAGAAAAAGGGCGAGCGAGATGAAAGATGAATGAAACGTGGAAGGGATAGTAAAAGGGGTATGGGACAGGGGTGAAGAGGGTTTAGGAAGAGGGTGTAAAGCTGTCACGGTACCTCCATTCGAACACGGAGGAGCATTCCGAGTAATTATAACCCCCTCCGGCTCTTTTATTCTCCTTTCGTACTCTCAACGATGCTTTCTTCCAGCCCGGACTCTCGTCGTCCTCTATCTGCTGGCAGATGCTCTTCACTTTTTAATCTGCTTCACAAACACACGTACACACGTACGTATATACATATACATATATATATATATATATATATATATATATATATATATATATATATATATATGAGAGATGTATATATGTTTCCTTCCCCAAATTTCTTTTTTTTTTTCCCCTTCCACAAGAAATTTACCAAAACGTAAAGGGGATCGTTTACTAATCGTTCGTAAATCGCTTAATCGCTAACTGAGTTAAACGATAAATTCGTGATAAATGGTACATTGAAGAAAATTGTACGATAAAATGTGTTTTAATCGAGTAACCATCTGTAAATTAATTCGACGAAGCACTATTCTCATTTTCTCGCGCATTACCCATTTTTTTTCTTTTTTTTTTTTTTTCTTTTTATCAACACCCTGACCATTCCGTTCCGTCCGATGGAAATGAGCTACGTTCGAAAAAGCGAAATTTTCTATTCAACTGGATAATCGTTAGCAACGTGCATAACGTACTTGTGCAATTATTCGCCGCAATTTGCTCACGTTAAATTTCTCATGGGTGGTCGGGAAGGAGGGTCGTATTTTTTATTTTTTTGTTTCTTTCTGTTTTTTTTTCTTTTTTTTTTTTTTCCTTTTTCTCGTTTCTTTTTTTTCTCATTCCTTTAACAAAACTCTCTTTCGAATAGCTTTTCCATTCGCTCTTCCAGCTTGTTCTTTCGTTTTGTTTCATTTTTGTAATTTGCTTGTTTTCTTTCTCTTTTCCTTCTTTTTTTTTTTTTTCTTTTTTGAACTACGACGAACGACCAAAGTCGGTAAAGGGAAAAGAAAAAGTAGAAAAAGAACAAAAAAAAAACAAGAGAAATACACTGTCGTAGAAAATATCGTTTCACGAATTTTGATTGTCACTCAGAGAGTCTTCAAGTGTCTGCCACTTGTTCGACCGTAATCCTAATTACAAGACCGAGGTGGGGTGGGGTGAGGTTGGTGGGAAGAGAGAAGTTCCATTACCTTTTCGTGTAAAATACAGGTTCCCTTGGGGTGGTAAGGTCTCTCGACGATCTTCGAAGATCCTTTAGCCCTTCGTCGACGAGGGTAAGGTGTTAACACTCGAATCTACAGGGGAAACAAAAGGGAAATCGATTTTCCTTCTTGTCGAGTATTATTCTCCCTTATCTTTTCTCGTTTCTCTACTTGATAGAATAATAATTTACTATTAAAGTATTCGCGCGATTGGACGTTGCTTACAAAAAAAAAAAAACAAAAAAAAAAAACAAAAAAAAGAAACAAAAAAGAAAGAAAAAAGAGAGGACATTTTATTTGAACAAAACAATTTTTTAATTTTATCAAAAAAAAAAAAAAAAAAAAAAAAGAAATAATAAAAATACGAGTCAGTTCTAGCATAGGCAATGACAAACAAGACACTTTCGAACAATTAATCTCAAATACGAAGGTGTCTTAAATAATAAATGCTGACAAAAAGAAAAAGGAAAGGAGAAAAGTGAAAAAAGGAACAGAGGTCTTTTGTAATTTTATCGTGTGGGTAAAGGAAAAAAAAGAAGATAATAGAAAAAAAAAAAAAATATATATATATATATCTCGTAGGTCGGAGTTTAAAGAAGCATCGTATTATATGCTACAAACTTTTCATACGTTATGAACTTCGCGAAGTTACGAGACAGGCTCGTTGGCATAAACGTCATGGTAGCGTGGAGCATCGTAAAGCATTACTTTTTAAACGTCTACACGCGAACGTGTGGAAGATCTCATCGTATCTTTTGCACATAAGCTACGTCACGTATATATAAATACCATCATATACATATATTCATATATATATGTATATATATATATATATATATATATTGATATACATGTATGTATGTATGTATGTACGTACTTAGTGTTTGTGAGAAAAAATTCCAACACAAGTTAAGTATTTTAAATAATAACCAAATTTATGAGAGGGTCTAAAAGAAGGCGTTTATAGGGAGTGCTTTTGCATTAGATCTCGCTTACTACTTTCTCACACATATATGCATACTCACACATATAGACACACATATGCATACACACGCATACAAACACACTAGATGCTGTGGATTTTTTATCATGTTACGTTTTTTCTCACATCCGTCCGAGACGAATTGCGTATGTGAATGTATGCATGAATGAGAGAGGAAAAAAATTCTCCCCTCTCTCTTTTTCTCTCTCTCTTTCTCTCACTCTCTCTCTCTCTCTTTCTCTCACTCTCTCTCTCTCTCTTTCTCTCTCTCTCTCTCTCTCTCTCTCTCTCTCTCTCTCTCTCTCTCTCTCTCTCTCTCTCTCTCTCTCTCTCTCTCTCTCTCTCCATCTCACGTTCAAGAAAATACAATATTCAGTTTCCTTGAATCACTATACACAATAGGTATGCAAAGATATCTTATTTACAAAATCGAATCTATGAGACTTGATGTCATAGAGTTGAGATACATACGGGATATGATATAAAAGAGATAAAAAGAGAGATTTTTTTATAAAAAAAAAAAAAGAAAAATGGAATAAATGAAACTGTGCACTTTCTAGCATCGTCAAAAAAGCGTATATGTGATATGATGAAAACATAGAAATGATCTATTAATTAAACGACACGTCTCTCGTTCGTTAACGAGAAATCATTTTTCTTTTTCTTTTTCTTTTTTTTTTTTTTTTTTCATCCTCTTTAATTACTCGTGAACCTTAATTTCCAATCGAAAATTATGCAAGACGATGAAAAACGAGAGAATCCATAGAGATATCTGACATCTACGTATGAAAGAGACAACGAAGAAGAACTTGTAATAGGAAATTGACGAGGAAAAATTGTCGAGGAAAAAATTTTCACCTTAATATTATATTATATATAATTTTCATTTCGGTATATTATTTTTCATTTGATTTTTAATTTTATTAAAGAAAAAAGAAAGTGGTGAAGGAAAAAGAAGAAGACGAAAAACAAGAAGAAGTAAGAGAAGAAAAAAAAAATCGCGAAAAATAATTAAACAGAGACGAATGTATTATTAAATAAACGTGATGAACATACACACAACTAACTGAAATTGCAGAAACGTTTCCGTTAAACTCGTTAGACGTGTGGGTGAACTACGTTGTTCAACTGCACCTATTGGATTTATCATCACGAACGCTCGTAAACAGACCATCAACTCCGTCCCGTCTACAGTTATCTACTCAAAGGAAGTTCAACGTTATGAGGAGAACCAGGTCTCTCTCTCTCTCTCTCTCTCTCTCTCTCTCTCTCTCACTCTCACTCTCTCACTCTCTCAGTTTCTCTCTCTCTCTCTCTCTCTGTTCCTCCGTCTTTATCTCTGTCCGTGTCTGTCTGACTGCAGAATAGTCCTTTTAGCTGTGACAATTAACGTTTGAAAATCATTTCACGTGACCTCTCCCTCCCTCCCTCCCTCCCCTTCCTTCCCCTCCCCTACCCCCCTCCGTCATTTTATATCCAATCGGAGATCCATCCTTTTATATTCCATCAGGAAAAGGGATCACTTAACTCGATTAAGTTTTATCCTTTCGTAATTTATATTCCTCGATTAAAGAAATTTCTCGTAAGATTACGAAGGAATACGAAATTATTAAAATAAATATTATAAATTAATATCAATATAAATAAATGAAAGATGATCGTAAATATCATTTCGATTGTTAAATTAGAATTAATCCGTATGTCAAAAGTTATATACGTTTGTTCGGACAAATATCTATCATTATCAGGTCTCTCCTTAAACTCGCGATTTTATTCAAGTTCAAGATCTAAAAACCAGTCATAGTTAAGAGAGATTGATCTTAAAACTGGATAAGAAGTGTTAGAAATGGAAGTGGAAGAAAGAGATTCGAGGTGAGGTTGATGGATAGGATAAGCGGGGATAGGGCGAGATGTAAACGATACAAGTTAATGGAGAATTATCAAATATTTGGTATTCCGCTCATCCCATGAGCAAATTCTAGTGGTCAAGGTGGTTAGGGGCATCGATTATGCGTGCCTTAACTTCCTACATTCCCACGGCATTTACGAACGATTATCGATCACCATCGAGAGGCCCGCTTCAGATATAGATTAGTTTGAAACTCGAATCAATTACATCTATATCTATATCTCCTAGCCACTTGGATGAAGACGACGATGACGACGACGACGACGACGACGACGACAACGACTACGACGACGACGACGACGACGACGACGACGATTACGACTATGAAGATGACGACGACGACAGTGATGACGAGTACAGCAATAGTATAACGTTTGAGTCTCTGTGTTAGTATCAGAACGTTACTCGTAATAGTAAGTAGTGATAGTAGTGGTAATAGTAACATAGTTGTGACGATGGTAGTCAGGGGATACCCGCGGAGCCGCGAGGTATAACCAAATCTAATTAGTAATGCCGATTTAGCAAACCCTAATTGCGCACCAACATATCACCAGCAATTTATGCGATGCCCGTGTTATGAATCACTTCGTACCCGTGTTTTCCGCGATCAGAGAGAGAGAGAGAGAGAGAGAGAGAGAGAGAGATGTATATGTGGATCGCTTGTATGCATGTGTGTGTACATATATGTGTATATATATATATACACACACGTGTGTATACATATCTTTCGAGTAAGTATACGTTTGGAAAGAGAGAGAGGGAGAGAGAAAGAGAGAGAGAAAGAGAAAGAGAGAGAGAGAGAGGTAGCTAAACATCAGCGCTCGCGATTTGATATTAATTTCCATACTTATTAAGGGATCGACTATATATACAACTAACCGGCCACTAATACTACCGCAAATCCCTGGCTAGTTAGAAAAGGATGGAAACGTGTTATCGTTACGTCATATTCCTATGTCAAGAAAGCTTTCCTGCTGGTGCTCTGCTGATTAATATATCGTTTGGATTACCGAGAATATCTACACGGATTTAAATGTTCACCAAAGGTAAAGTTTGGTTCTCGTTGAACGATCGATCGAAAAGCATTAGATTATATCTATCTGTAATATCTAACGTACGTAAAGGTTTAAAGTATAAAACATTTCTAATTTCAATTAGATTGAACTTTTACAAAAGTTTAGATTATTTTTCTTTTTCTCTTTTCTTTCTTCTTCTTCTTCTTTTTTTTTTTCTTTTGTTTTATTTTGTTCCTATAACATTTAAATAATGATTTGAATGGCTCGATATATGGCTTATTGTTCATACCTTTTAACATTCACAGGTCGACCTACTCAATGGTGATGAACAAGTTGATAATGACTACCCGAAAATTACGCGAACAATTAGTGAGTTCTTTAATAAACCGACCTTTTGAATCGACTTCACAAATCGATGCAATTAGTCATTCGTTGGCAATGCTTACCCCTTTACGTATACATATATACATGCATGTATATATATATATATATATATATATATATATATATATATATATATATGTATAGATAAATTATATCCATTCTTTCAGCAATATATACAGAAAGAACATTTTTATTTTTGATGAAAATGATGAGCAAGCTTTCATATAAAATCGTTAGTCGTTGACAAGCAGCGTTATAGCAGTGTCCATTAGCTCTTTAACCACGTCGATCCTAGTATAAAACGTACGAACGATACGTTGCTCCAATTTCTCATATATATATAACATATATTATATAATATATATATATGTATATATATATATATATATGTGTGTGCCTGTGTATGTGTGGTAAAACTCATTAACGTGCTTAAAACGGACAATGCATTAGCTGGATAAAGTTATCGTTTAATCGAAACGTAGGTAACGTCGCGAATGTCATTAGGAGAGAAAGAGTAATAAATCGAGCGTGAAATTTTCTAGCTTCCACGATTCGCAACTTCGTTTTGGAATAAAAAAAAAAAAAAAAAAAAAAAAAAAAAAAAAAAAAAAAAGAAAAAAGAAAAAAAGAAAAAAAAGAAAAAAAGATTAAACACAACTACGCCGAATGATTTTATTCAAAAATTTATACGTCGAACGAACGTCAAAGACTCTTTTAAAATTCCACGATATGCTTTACGCATATGGATGTTCGCTTTGTTTTTTTTTACTCCTCGATCATTTCGTCAACCATTCTCTCTCTCTCTCTCTCTCTCTCTCTCTCTCTCTCTCTCTCTCTCTCTCTCTCTCTCTCTCACTCTCTCTCTATATATATATATATATGTATTTACTGTTTTGTATCAAAAGAAAAAAAAATAAAAAACATAACATAGTTGACTGTCCGAAACGGATATTGATAAACGGCCATATACGAAAGTTGCAAATTTGATTTCATTGAAACGATTTCAATCGAGCGCGAGAAAACAAGAAAAGGAAAAGAGGAAAAAAAAGATAAAACAAAAATTTTTTTTTTTTATTTTTTTCTTTTTTTTGTTTGAAGACTCCAAAGAAACCGTATAGATTATTCGATTCGTGCGGGTATCGTAAAAGGAAGAGAAATATAAAGAAAAACAAGCGAAGAGAAAGTAAGGATCTTGAATTTGCATTTAAAGCGGACCGTCTATTTGACGTTGATATATCTGTCCTTGTCTATATCGTAGAGTTAAGATCGGTTTTATTTATTGTACTACGTTCTGCATCTGTACTTTCGCACGTCCAACCACGAGAAAGAAAGATGGAAAGACCAGTGAAACGAGAGAGAGAGAGAGAGAGAGAGAGAGAGAGAGAGAGAGAGAGAAAGTACATACGAAACTATTCTAATTTAAACTCCGAAACTTTATTTCAATAGGAAAGCCACGGCTATCGGTACTATGTTTAATAACTTTACGTGCCTAACGTAACATTTCGCAACTATAAACGATCCTTGTGCCGGAAATGAAGACAAATTACTTAAGTTCCTTGGCGCGTCTTATCTCCCTTTGGCTCCTAGAGTTTGACAAACAAAACAGAAGAAAGTGGATCTGCGATTATATCGGGATTAATAAAAATGATTATGTATAGGTAATATTATGTACATATTGGTTAAACTTTAGATGGACGAATAAATAATTTTGAAAGTTTTATTGATTCGAATTACGTTCGACAATGTATCTAAGAAATATTATCCAAATGTATATAAATATATATATGTACATATATATGTATGTATATAGAGGAAAGTCGTTTGGATCTCGTCCTGTAAGAAAAATGAGAGGATTATTATCGGGGACAGTGAGAAGGGAGAATTGGACAATGAGAAAAACGTAGATAGATATCAAAATTTGGCCTTGATGGTTTATGTCCTACGTAAGGCGTTACAAATCGTAAGAAAAAACGGGAAACTAATGTTGCTGAAAATTAAGATATTCTGGGCCACCTCTTACTCCAACTCACCACCCCATCCCCGAATTGTGAAAACCCCATTCCTCTATTCTTTCTCAACGTGGCAAACGACTCGACGTAGATCAAGAAGAGTCCTTCTTGCAACCAAAGTAATATATATATATATATATATATATATATATATATATATATATTCGACCACACATTCTTTCTTTCTTTCTCTCTCTTTTCTTTTATAGTCCTTTTTTTCTTTTCCTTTCTTATATTTTCCTTCCTTCCATCCTTCCTTTCCTTTATACTTTGATACATCAAAAAGACAAAAAGGACAACTTTTTCGAACTTCACATATAAGAGCAATCGTACGTCGAAAAGAAAAATAGTTCATGCATAATTATTTGATCTCAATCGTAAGGAAGAGAAAAGAGAAAGAGAGAGAGAGAGAGAGAGAATAGAAAAAGAAGAAAAAGAAAGAAAGAAAATCCAATCTGTCGAAAAGTTTTCTTTTTGATCTCTTTTTGAAGTCGTACTAGTCTGGTATGTATGTCCGAGACGCGACATACAAAATCGACTCGTTGTACCGTATTCGAAAAGAGAGACTTTCTCGTTCGAAATGACACCCCTGGGAAACGTTTCGTTGAAATGTCCTCTTCTCTTTGTCGTTCTGCGCGAAAACTCTTCGGGACATGTTAAGCTCTCATTGTTCTCGATGCCGGCTGAATATTCCATCGTCTGAATAGCCGACGATAGGAGCTCCGATTTAACATACCTCCCGCCCACACTTTCTACAGCCCTTCCAAAAAAAAAAAAAAAAAAAACAAAGAAAGAAAGAAAACGATACTTCACCCCTTATATAGAAGGGCTGGAGGAGTTGAGGGCAAGAGGTATATATATATATATATATATATATATATTTTTTTTTTTACATTAAACTTTATGACCATTTATAAAAGAATATTTTATACTTGGATATATGCATCCATCTATTTATAGTTTGACCTTGTTATTTATGATTTCTACGAGATGGATAATAACCGGATAATAACCGGATCCCTCGATCCTTTTTTTTTTCTTTTTTCTTTTTTTTCTTTTTTTTCGAATTCGTTCGATGCTCCGAAAAAAATGTTTTCAACATTTTATCATCCTTTTATCATTACCTTTGGCATTGAAATGAAGGGAAAAAAAATAAAAAAACAAAAAGAGAAAGAGAGAAGGAAGGAAGGAAGGAAGGACGTCGTTCGTCCTTGAAGTCGTTATGAGAATGCCATTTAGAACGTTAAACGCATTCATGAGTACCTTCTCGCTTGGACGGAAACTTAGTTTATAAACTGCAACGCGATTAACTCGCGCTATCAACGCGACCAAAAGCTTTTCACGAAAGCACGAAGACAGGCTCAACGAAAGAAGCAGAACAACGATAACTTTTAGAATTTAATACGCGCTCGACGTCCATCCGCTTCGTCTTCTTCTTCTTCTTCTTCTTCTTCTTCTTTCATTTCTTTTTCTTCTTCTTTTCTTCTTCTTTTTCTTCTTCTTCTTTTTCTTTTTCTTATCGTATGTTCGCACGAGAAAAATTTAAGTCAAACTTACATTTTATATCATCCATATTTTTTCTTTCTTTTGTTTTTTCTTCTTCATTAATCTTCGCTTTATTTTTATCTATTATCAATATCATAAATCGCAAAAGAATAAAATTGCGATATCTTTTTCTTACGTCTTATCGTGTCGTTCGCACGTGAAAATCAAATTAACATTTTATATTATGTATGTTTTTATCCTTCATTAATATTAAGAATTACGAATATGGTAAATTAAAAATCGATATTTCCTTTGATTTCTAATAAATATCGAAAGGTAAGTTTGGCTTGCAAATTTTTCATATGAAACTTTCGAAGAAGCTCGGCATCGTAAAAATCTTGAAGATTTCTTATCCTCCGATGTTTGAGAGCTTCCTCTTTGGTCAAGAGTAAAGTATTCCAGGGTGACCATTCTACGTCATTACGAAAACGTAAAAGACACAATCGATCGAGCTGGTCGCACTCGGAAATAGCGGATTTTCCGTGCCAGATGCCGTTTACCAGACGATAAACGACCTTGGGAGGTATAACGAAAGCAAAGCCCGTGTGACAACGGTTACTCGTCTCTAGACGCCTGACCTCTTTCAGCATTCGTCGATACGGCTCGTAGACGATCCTTGGAGTCCTACCAGGACGTAAACCGATGCAATAAACGCACGACGAGAAACTACGAAATCGATGATGACGATGATATTTTATCGATGATAAAATTCTACCGCAGGATTTACAAAATCTTTTTGTATTACGATCTATAACATTATCGATAACACTTATTTGATGATTTTTCAATGAATTATTGGCGAACAATATAAAAGCGATTGCGATACGATCTCTCAGGCAATTCAATTTGGACACGTCGATCCTAAGGGATAAAAGATCGATCTCTTGATTTATAAGATAAATCAATTCGTCGGAATAAATGCAGGTATGAGGCTCGGCTTCCTTTTTAATCCCGATCAATAGTTCCATACGCTTTGAATTCGTAAAATCGTTTTTCGTGCAAAGCATGTCGTAGAGATTACGAAATTGTCGAGACCTTTGAACGATCGGTGTGTCTACTAAGATCGATTCTCCTTGATTAATCCTCCAAAGGACAGGTTTCGAAAGCTCCTCGAGGAAGTTACGTCTACGTCGTTCCTTTAACTTCAGCTTCGCCGCACTCTTCATCGCGTCTATCTTACGAAGGAGTTCTACTTCTCTCGATAGGATGAGACTACAAACGGCGATCTTCGACGGGCGGAAAAGCTTACCGGTCACTCGTTCGATCTCCAAAATACGCCATTGGTCCAAAGCGTTGTAGAGCCGATCGAAATCGGATTTCGTTTCCGGCTGCAGACCATCTAACCTCTCAAGATCTATCTTCTCGAGTGGACGCCTTGAGTCTTCTCCAAAATCGTTTCTTTCTTGAATGAAATTTTGAGAGGAACTTGTACTAGCGTATCTCGCACGATAAGCCCTATCAAAAATAATACAATTTTCGTGATAAATAAACCAATTAACTTATAGATATATTACTAATAATGATATCTAATGTATCGATATAATGATAATATAATTTAATGAAATGAAGATTTATTTATTCTTATTTATGCACAATAAATAATATCAAGTTGTACACTTGGACTGCGCTATTTCCCTTAGACACTTTAAATAGCTGATCATTTATAGGGAATGAATAATTTTTACTCGTAAAAAAATGACGTATACTTTTTAAAGCCTTGAAAGTAATGATCACATTTTTAATTCTAAAATTATAAAAAAAAAAAAAAAAAAAAAAAAAAAAACATTCACAAATCATTCAATGCACGAATTGTTTTAATTGAGTTCAAAGTTCGTCTGAAATGTCCTACATCTCCCATTCCCTCGCTCCACAGGTACAACTAAGATTAATATACAATAATATATCTTATATGTATAAGGATTAAATTAGATTAGAAAAAAATGAAATTAGAACAAATATTCTTATCTCGTGTAAATATTTAATTCGCTATTAAAAAATTCATTCTGAAATGTTCGCGATCGTAAGGATCGTTTTAATTTGAGCAACCAAAAATATTATATTCTTACCTGTAAAATCTCTGTATTTTTATTGCACTAGCTTCCTCCGACAAATTTGTCGATCCTATTAATTTTGTGGCCGTATTAAAAATATCACGGACTCGAATAAATCTGTCTTCTAAGTCAGGCACGTAGCTCGTTCGAATAGACTTGTCGCGATACGTACACGTAGATACATTCACGGGATCCGTCGTTTGTACGAAACAATTGCACTTATTTTTAACATCCTTACCATCTGCAGATGTTTGCGTAAAAGCATTATAATATGATATTCCTGTAATAGTGTTTCTCCAACCTCCTAGGAATAATTTTTCTTTAGGTGTATCATCGATTATTTCTACTACCACGACCATTTTTTTTCTCTTCCTTTTCTTTTTCTCCCTTTTTTTCTCTCTATTTTTAACTGTTCACCATAAATATTAATTGTTTACTTGTTGAATCTGTAAAAAGTTGTAATTACACTTAACAAAAAAAAAAAAAAGAAAAAAGAAAAAAGAAAAAAGAAAATATATATATATATATATATATATATATATATATATATATATATATATATATATATATATACGTATATACATATGTAACAATACGAATGAGTATAATAAAAAAGAAGATATGTGGATATATCTGTGTACGTGTATGTATGTATGTGATTATGTAATCGTCTAATCAACAACGTGGAAAATCTAATCGCGAAAGAAAAATGATAGTATAGAGAAAATTATTGTTACGTTCGAAATATTTCGAAGAGTTATCGAATATATCTCATATTCGAATATATCGGCTGGTATAATATATACGAGACACAGTTGTTACAATATTTGCACGGTGCCACGGGACGAAATTGCCGACAATATTGCAACAACCGCAACCAGTTTTCGCGGCGTATGTATCGACAACCGTGCTTGCATGCCGTTGTTGGAGGTTTATAATACATGTCGGAGCCGAGCGTCGCAGCGATGAAAATTTATCATCCGCGATGATAATGACACTCGTAGGTCATTTTTTTCTCCTCTTCTCTCCCGATCTCTATCTCTGTCTCTGTCTCTCTCTCTCTCTCTCTCTCTCTCTCTCTCTGATTGCAAACCGAACGAAGATTTAAATGATAAATGCGAAAGATATTTACTACGATTGTCGAGAGAGAGAGAGAGAGAGAGAGAGAGAGAAAAAGGGAGAGAAACTATCGATACAAATCGCAACCGAGCTTTTGGATAATCCGATCCGTTTAATCTTTATGAACGAAGTTCGAATGGAACTTGTCTTTCTTTTTCTCTTTTCTTTTTTCTTTTACTCTTTTTTTTTTTTTTTTTATTATTCAAAAAATATACGTTGTGTCGCGTGATGATATTATAAAAAAGAAAAAAAGAAGTAAGTAATCACGCTCCGTCGTAATCCTTCACTCGTCATACCAAAGAAAAATTATTCGCTCAGATCAATGAAACTCTGAACTTTGAAAATTTTAATCCCGTTTGAAGGATCCTTGTATTCCTTCGAACATGATCACTCCCAATAAACCCCCTTAAC
Organism: Vespa crabro; assembly: GCF_910589235.1. Lineage (NCBI taxonomy): Eukaryota > Metazoa > Arthropoda > Insecta > Hymenoptera > Vespidae > Vespa > Vespa crabro. The sequence continues at coordinate 7,439,289 of NC_060964.1, forward strand.
GAATTTTCTATTAATACATACAGAATAGTACTTTACCAGAGGAAAATAAAAAGTCCAACTCGAAAATGTTCTCATCCACTTTTTTTTTCGCCCACCCAATCCCTCCCCCAAAAGTTCCATTCAACCGTTGGCAAAAGAACACACCAAGAAAGATAACTATCAAGGCGACCTGTGGGATAACGATAATGCTGGCAATAAAGGAAATTACTATTCCACGGTTTAAGATCCTGACGACTAACCTGGAACTGAGAGAAGAACGTGTAGGGAAAGAGAGAAAAAGAGAGATATAGAGAGAGAGAGAGAGAGAGAGAGAAAGAGAGAGAGAGAGAGAGAGAAAGAGAGAGAGAGACTACTCGTTTTGCAATTTTAAGTAGTCATATCTACCATCTCATAGAATTCCTCATCACATTCGGCTTAAATTTTCCTCACGATCGGGACATCTAATTGTAAGTTAACGTTTGAAATGGAACACCATTTTAAATACATATTCACATATTTTCAAAATTAATTATAACTATTGAATCAATTCAAGTCACGTTTCATTGTTCCACGAATAATATTGTTTTCCTTTTTCTCCCTCTCTCTCTCTCTCTCTCTCTCTTTTGCAACAAGAAGAGAGAAAGAAGATAAGAAAAAAAGAAATAGAAATATTGGTTCTCTCTCTCTCTCTCTCTCTCTCTCTCTCTCTCTCTATCAGTACGATAAAGTCGAACCCTCGAAACCATTATCGCGAATACACATTAATCGATCGTTATCGATAGACGGTCATCGAAGCATTTCATTTTATGCATATATGCATGTATGTATATACATATTATACCTACATCGAACGTAACTCTATCTGGACATTGTCCATTCTTTTATCGATCATGCGAACGTACCAATAACGGAAACGATTGCTCCTATCGATATTCACGCGGCACGAGCGTTTAATAAATTCTAATGTTCTCGATCCGCAGTTATATTTTTCTGCGATATGGAAAGAGAAAAAAAAAGGGCTGGCGGGGGTGGCGCGGTAAAGAACAATATAACAGTAATAACAATAGTAATAATAATAATAATAATAATAGTAATGACGACGACGACGACGACGACGACGACAACGACGACGACGACGACGACAACAATGATGATGATGATGATGATGATGATGATAAGAATCGCAAGATTATATATATATATATATATTTTTCTCTTTTTTTCTTATCTTTTTTTTTTATCAAGCAAAGTACAATAGAAAACGTATAAGGTCGAGGATTGAAATACAAGCGAAAAATACGGTCTCTCTTTCTATCTATCTGTCTATTTATTTATCTATCTATCTATCTATCTATCTACATCTCTCACGATCAAGAGTTATGAAGAATATTTGAAATTTCAGATCGAGGACAGGAAGAGAAAGAGATAGAGAGATAGAGAGAGAGAGAGAGAGAGAGAGAGAGAGAGAGACATACAGTAAATGTGTATCGTTAGAAACAAAGACGGATACTTGCACAAAGCTGTTCTCTTTCTCAAGAAGAATACGAATTCGGTTCTCATGGGAATTAAAAGCCGGTGATAAATTTTCCTCGTACGCGTGTGTATGAAAAAGTAAAAAAGAAGAGATAGATAGATAGATAGAAAGAGAGAGAGAGAGAGAGAGAGAGAGAAAAAATGTCTCCCTTGGGAAAGTTTCGTTGAATAACGCGGTGAACAACAGTGGCGACTAGACGCGACACAATAATTATGAAAGATGTTAATTTTCGTAAGTTGAAGGAGGAGAAAGAAGAAGAGGAAGAAGAGAGGAGGATATGAAATAAAAGGAGGTGAAGGAGGAGGACGAGGAGTTGTTCCGGAGATTGTAGAGAAAGGTGAAACGAGCCGTTGACACTCGTATATGGATACTGTAGGTAGGAGCTAGTCGCAAACGATATAACAAAGGCCACCCAAGAGAATACTTTCTACACGATGCACGTGCGACGTAACACTTTTCATATATTATGAATTACTATGCAAGGAAAATGGAGTCAAAGGATTGAGAAGAGGAGATAGAAGAGATAGAAGAGAAAAGGAGAGAGAGAGAGAGAGAGAGAGAGAGGGAGGAAGAGGTTGCTAAGATACGGCACGCGGTGAAGAAATTTTTTTTTCAAAAACGAGCTCCGCAGCTTAGACAAGAAGATAGATAGTTAGTAAAATATTCTTATAAAATTTGACAAATAATATCAAACGATTTGTTTTTTTCTTCTTATTATTTATTTTTCTTTTCTTTTTTTTTAAATCTTTTTTTTTTAACAGTACGCGTCTCTTCGCAAAAATTGTTATCGTTAAGTCAGTAAAAAAAGCGAACGCTTAACGTCACATCAAAATGTTTACTCTTCTCCAAGTGCTTGATCGTTTTTGTTCATACAAATGAGTTATCTTTTTAATTGGACAAACCTTGGAGAACTTCAATCAGGTTGATATATTCCTTGTGTGTACGTAAAAATTGAGTTAACGAAATATTTATCTGATAATGAGAATAAAATAAATAGACATATTTGATATTTTTAACATCAAAAAGAGAAAGAATGTGTGTGTATGTGTCTATGTGTGTGAGAGAAAGTGAAAAGAAGCAAAAAAAGAAACGAAAAGAAAACAAAACACTGAATTTCGTAAAAATCTCATTTATTAATTGAGCAAATCAAAATAAAGGTTCAAAAAGAATTTAACCAAGCTACTCTAATGCGAAATGTTTATTAAACGTGATATAAATATCAAATGCAATTATTACGAGCATGCAAACCGGTCGAGGATCAAAATGTATGTATATATGTATATATATATACATATGTATTTTTTCAAGTACACTCTTAAAAGATTCTCATTAAAATAAATACAGAAAATAAACACAGTTTATTTACTTACTCAATAGAAATGGAAATATCTCTGTTAGGTTTTTAATTAGAGATTAAAAAGGTTTGTTCTTAATTGTTAACAAACGAATTCTTAATCAAGGCGGGATTACTTTTTTTCTTCCTTTTGTTTTCTTTTTTTTCTCTTTGTCTTCTTCCTTTTCTTCGTCTTCGTCGAAAGAAATAATCTAACGAGTATTTTTCCAAAGTGTTAATGCATCACTTCTTTGAAGAAGATCCGCGTTAAATTCATTTACTTAACGATGCAAATGTATTAAGAGTTCGATGGATACTGATGGTACGAATAAATGGAAGGTAAAGTACGAGCTTCGAACGTGTAAAACCTTAAATCTTTATCGTTGCTAATGGCAACACGTTTGGTCGATCGATCAAATGAATTCGTTTGCCCTTTCTAATTTATATGCATCATAATTAGAAAGTTTTCATATTGTAATATGTGATATTTGCGCAACAATATGAAAATAATCAGATTAATTTTGTCGTTGTCAAAGTACGTGATATTTAAAAATAAATAAATATATATATATATATATATATATATATATATATATATAAAAATAAAAAAAATAAAAAAAATAAAAAAAAATATATACATATATATACGTGTGCGTTTGTATGCATATATATGTATTAATATTAACAATGGAAACAATAAATGTTTTGAGATTAATTGCAAAGTAATATACCTTTAATTTTTTATATAATTCTTTCAAAGATTTTTTACACACCTATATACACATACACACAAAGCATATGCACGCGTAAATGCTTGTATGAATGTATACGAAGAATAAAAAAAAAAAAAAAATCTCGTCATTTCGTTTTCTTTCAAAGGAAAGATTCGTTCGTACGGAATGAATTAATTCAAAGTACCGGATACGCCGGCAGCTTTAATTGCGTATTTTCTTCCTGATTGAAAGTATCGATCGTAAAGGAAAAAACCGCACACTTTTCCTAATAGAAGTTAAATCGTCGTTGTTTGCATGAAAGTGCCTTGCTCTTACCTCAGTTAAGACTCCTGGTAACTTAATTCCCTGGGATATATAATTGAAATCTATGCTAATTTCTCGAAAAAAATTTCTCGAAAACTTTTGTAAATAAAATATATATAAAATATATTTAAAATATATATGTAAAATATGTATATATATATATATATGCTTAAAATTTATTTAAACAATATTATTATTTAAATAATATTAAAAAAAAGAAGATCCATGAATCCTGATAATTTTTTAAAACGTTAAAACTCGTACCCTTCGAGATAAATCCCTTTGTTAAATGGCACGTAATCCTTTCTGTCTTGTATCGTGTAAAATCGTGAGGATTCTCTAAATTCTTTATCGTAGTAGCTCAATCGTCTAAATAAATAATATAAAAGATTAAATAGGATACAATGTGATCTAACAATAGGAATGATTATTTTTTTTTTTGCTTTTCTTTTTTATCTTCTTTTATCAATTTTTACTTGAAATAATTCTTCGCCGCCAAGTGTTTCAATAAGATCTGATGTAATAGTGATTTCGAATAGATTTTGGTAAAATCATCGATACAATAATGAATCTCTGCCTCTTCTTCGGTTAAAAGAATACAATTCCATGGTGACCATTCAACGCACTTATTGTATCTGACCAATCTTAATAAGTAAATATCAATATTTTTACTTATGATCGAATGATTTTGCCAGATATTATTAACCAAATAATAAATGTCCCTCGACTGCATCATAAATGCCAACGACGAGAAACATCTTCTTCGTTTCTCTTCGGCTTGCACGTAATTTAAAATAAAAATGTATGGTTCGAAATTAACGCAAGAGTAATTCTGTTCTTTCAACAACGTACAACCTTAAATAACGATCGAACATCACATTTCGTTTTTTAATATTTTGTAATATATGTAGACAATGTGTATTTGCTATAAAGAAAAAAAAGAAAAAAAGAAAAAAAAAGAAAAAGAATAAAGAAAGAAAGGAAGAAAGAAAGAAAAAGAAAAAAGAAATTAAATTGCATTTACTGGTACAAGACGTTAATTTTTTCAATCCACTGTGAGCTGAAAATCTATTACAGGGAAGTAATTTTCTACAGCTTTTACAAAATATCGTTTTTATCTCTAATGGTTCACGAAATTCCTCGCATTTAGGATCATCTTTGAAACCCTTACGTATATTCGTACAAGCACAAGTACCAGAATTGGCAACGAATTTTAAATAATCATCTATATTAATTAGAATTAATCGTTATTAGAATGTTATAAATTTTTTTTTTCGATTCTTTTTACGAATTCTCACATAGTATTCTCTTTCTTAAATATTCGAGAGATAGACTCTTTATGCCTCTCGACAATAACATTATCTCTTGGTCCAATAGATAAATCAAATCGAAAGCGCAGATACAGATGTGAAATCCAAGTGATTTTTTTAACATCAATAACAATTCCATTCGTTCTTCCACGTTCAAATTATCGTTACTTAACGAATTGAATATGCTCAAATATTCCCGTGCCTTTTGAGTCTTCAATGTGATCATTTCTATGAGTTTTGCCTTATATCCGTGCCATTGTATAGGCTTAGAATTGATCTTTAAAAATTTAACACGTTTCCTCGTTCTGTATTGCTCTCTTATCCTTTGTTTAAATTTATCGATAACGTTGTACATTTCCACGGTTTTATTAAGAACGAAACAATTTTCAGCACGTTGAGTACCTTTGAAATAACGTGCATTTATCTCCTTTTTACGATCAAGTCTCCATCGTTCGATTAATTCAAACAACATATTAAAATCTGCTCTTGAACGTGGATTAATCTTTCGTAAAAGTTCCTGCTCGTGTCTTTTTCTGCGAACGTTTTCAAAAACAGAACGTTTATTTTTTTCTTTTTTTTTTTTTTTTTTTTTTTTCTTAAAGCACAACTAATCAATCGCAAGAAATGTTATGGTGTTTTAATTTCTTTTTTCTCTTTTTTTTTTTTTATACAATACGATGAAAAATATTTTTTTGCACATACTTTTTTAATCAATTTTCATGAATAGTTTTATTTCTTTCTTAGACTCGCGTACCTGTACATAATGATTCTCTCTTCCCGATGTCGTTTACATTCTTTCATTATTTCTCTATATTGTCGAGCACATTCCTTCATATATTTCAAAAGTCTATATATCCGATAATTCCTTTGAATAATCCTCGCACGTTGATTAAGATCGAGACGCCATTGTATTTCATCGTATGGCTCATAACACTTTGGCGTCATATATTTGTCCTTTATATTCGATACGTTACAATCCGTTCTACGCTTACAACAATTAAGATTAATTAACGAAGAAGAAGAAAAAAATTAAAATGCACGTATTAATAAGAATATTAGATTTCTTTTTTAATTTACGTATATTATCGCACCGCCACATTTGTGTAGTTTTATTATACGACGATTGTGTTGTTCCATCTTTAGTTTCCACCGTTTGAACGGCAATGCTACAGCAATTATCCCAGGAAATATTTTTAGGTGGTGGTCCGGTTTGCGATACTGCGTTCAAATATTCTATACCAGTGATTTTATTTCGCCATCCACCCAAATAAGGTTTCACGATCTTCCGATCTTCAACTTCAGTTATTAAAACCATATTTCGTATTACGATTATTATACGACGAGTACAAGCTCTTCATCAATTATATGCACGTCTTCTTTCATCGATAAGACGAATGACGATGAACTAATTTGAAGAAACAAGATTGTCCATCCATTAAAACGCTCATTCTTGATTGGTCTAAACGACTCATTAAAAAAAAAAAAAAAAAAAAAAAAAAACTATATAATACAGATATTTTCAGATATATAAGAAAAGGATCATGTGTAAATGTTTTTGATGTTTAAACCAAATATATATATATATATATATATATATATACATGTTTATATATACATATATATTTGTATATGTATATACGTTTATGTATTTATATTATAAATAAAGCTGACTTAAAAAATACTCTGTATTCCAAGCAGATCGTGTTATCGTGACAAGTAACAAAAAAATTTGATAACATACATTGATATCATTGATATTATACGCAAGAAAAAAAAAAAAAGGAGATAGATTGATTCTGAAGTTTACAACGATGTTTAACGACGTTTACGGCGTTTTTTTCTTTTTCAACTATTTTCTTTTTAAAATGAATTTTTTTTCTCAGAACTCCTCACTGCTATCATTGTTACAAGCCATAACTAAGATATATCCTATTATTTTTAATGTGTATATATATATATATATATATATATGTATATAACATTATCGCACTATCTACATTATACTATGGATTCTACATATTATATGTACATTTCACATTGGCTTGTAACTTTTACAAACATTATTTAATATATAGACACATTTGTTCGCACGCGACGTACATTGATTCTCCCCTAAAACACATACGAGATTTTTCATAACTTATTTACAAATATCATTTCTTATTAGCATAAAAGTTTATACAAAAAATGTTTGTCAGAAAATGTATATAATTGTATATATGTATGTATATATATATATATATATATATATATATATATATATATATATATATAGACTGTAGGACATTACATAATTCAAATAGAACACATTCGTTTTTGCTTTCTTTTTTTTCTTTTCTTTTTTTTTTCTTTTTTTTTTTGTTTTGTTTTTTTTCTTTTTTTTTCTTTTTTGTTTTTTGAAAAAAAAAAAGACTTCTTTCTTGCGATTATGCCGAATAAAATTTAAAACATTTCGAAGCATAACGCGCTAAAATATTTTCAAAATTTAATGTAAACTAAAATAAATAACATATTTACTTATACAGTAAAATGCGACTATTACAGATATATAATTTAGGTAAGCTTAATCAAAGGAAAATGTTGATGACAAGAGAAATCAAATACTGGCGGCTCTTTCGAATCCTTTTTATGTCCGTCAGCCAATAATTTTAGAACCACAAAATTAGTCTTTGCCACTTTTAATAGATCATTGATCTGTAAAATAAAAAAAAGAAAAAAAGGATTACAAAATTATAATATTAAAAAATTAAAAAATATAAGATAAGAGCTTTGAATGATATAAACTCTTACCTCGTTCACTGTATTAATATTTGCCGGACAAAGTGATAATGCACGTTCTAACATATTTCTAGCTCTATGAAAGTGCCAACAACCTGCCAGATATTGTGTTGCACTCGTGACTTTTTCCTAAACAATAAATAACGATCAGATTCACATATAAAATAACTTATACCATAATCGAATATATATATATATATAGGTATATACTAACATTCTTCTTATACATTTGAGCATTGGTCATTTCTGAGAATTCTTGATAATGAACGGGTGGAGGAGTAAGAAGGGAAGAGAATGGCAGTAACCTATGTTCATATCTTACTCTTTCCGAGTCAAATTGCGTTTCTGGAAGAGGAATTTTTCCATCCATTCGAAATCCAACCAATGCCTAAAAATATGATTACATGATAAATGTATGATACATGTATAAAGCTCGTTATACATGTATATATATATATATACATATATCAATAATCATGATTGTAAAAACTTACTTTGTAGTACCCGCCACAAATATTTTGCATTGCCTGATACATCAGAATTTCCAAATGATGGGGTCTTGGTGTTGATTTCTTCTTTTTATTTTTGGCACTCTTTTTACCACCCCTACCTTTGTGTGTATCATTATGTACATCTTGTTCAGTTAAAAAGGTATCTGCCCTTGTAATGGCAGATACTAACCACGCATATAAAAATTCGTGCAGGTACCAAAAAATATAATGATATTCATGTACAGAGTACAATTCGAGTTCAAAACCGCTTAAGAGATACATAATCATTACACGTAACATATGATACAAAATCCAAGTGCCAAAGCAAGCCCAATGTGACCTTGGTATGTCACTCTTTAAAGTGTGTAAGTACCCATCTACTCTTTCAGCCTAAAAATATACATGAAATGTGTCTCATCGAAGATCAATTTTAATTGTCATTAAAAGTCGATATGTATTCTTACCTTATCCTGTAAGGTCGCAAAATCTTCTAATAAATGCGCTAACTTATCTCTCTGTCTTGCCCTGTTATGTCCAGTTAATTGCAATAAACTTCCAAACAAAGTAACGCAACGTGAGAAAAAACTATCAACATATTCCTTGGCCTGATGATTTTGAAGTAATGTACTTTTAGGCATTAGTACTGGTGGTGCAATAAAATTTCGTGCAGCATCTTTCAAAACATCAGCAAAATTGTGTACACCGAATACACGATTTGTTGTTGGCAAATAAACAATTTGTAACATCGATCGAGATAATATGCATGGACTTTGCCGTGAAAATTCTAAAAAAAAGTCCTAAAAAGAAATTCGTTCACTTGACATTTAAATTATGAGCCATCATCCTTTATTACAACGCATACTTACCAGTGCTGCATGAAAGCCAGTATGATTAGTGATTTTAGTAACAGTTTTAAATCTATTTAACAATTCATCTAGATATTCTAGAGCCTCAACCCGTGGCTTTATCTTAGTATAACGTGGAAAGGTAGGAGGTAATAATCTCTGATTTACCATAGCATCAAAACCCATTATATTCGGATGATCAGCTAATGAGAAAAATAATAGAAATAAAATAAAAGAAAATATAATCAAGCAAATGAATGATTAATATCAAACTTACAAACTTCGTCAGCCTTTTCCCCACGATTCACTGTCTTGATCATAACTTGAATCATATCAGAGCAATTTGATAATAATCTTTGACAATCTACTAAATTTTGTTGTAACTGTTCTTTCCGTCCCATCAGAGACAATGTTTGATAAAACATCTTTGTAAATCTAATTCTTGCATAAAGTGCTAAACCATCATTGTACTGTACAATGAAAGACAACACTAGTTAATTCGAGAAATATGAAATATTTCAATCGATAATAATGAAATATTTTATTCATGAAATAAAATAAATTCTCACCTCCTTTTCCGATTCAACATCAACTGGTTTTATTCTACTTTTTCTATGTAACTCCTCTTCTACTTCTCGCAACATAGATATTGTTTTTTGTTCTGTAATATCCTGTTGTAATCTGTATCCATAGGTAAGACTTTGAAAATCTTCTTCCTCAAAAACTAAGGCTTTATTAATGCAGTCCTTGATCACTTCAATAATTTTATACACAGCATAGCAGAACGTCTTTAATGGTTTATCCACAATCATTGAAGGCTGATGTAAATATAAATTAGTAAAAACTGTTTGTGCTAAGCTATGTCCTTCCAACCAAGACACTATGCAAGAATATGTAGAATCTATAATTCCAATAACTTCTGCAGGTATTAAATTATCTAATTTAATAGCACCCGTTTCTATAGCCTGTATGAAAGTACAAGGTTTGCTATTCCCTCTATTGCACAACATTCCTGCATCCATTTTAGGATCCATCATCTCAATGGCTGACATAGCTTCAAAAAGACCAAAGAACTCATTGTGTAAAAGTTCTCCCAGTTCCAATTCTAAATAAAAGCATGATCTTATATAAGTACAAATTATCTTTATATAAGTACTAAGATTTATTACTATTATACATTTTCATATGCAGATTATTATGATTTATTTTGTATTCATCGTTTATCTTAAATTCAATTTCAATCATACTTTACTTAATTAATTAAAAAATCTTATATATCTTTCAACTATCTCTGCTATAGCACATATCATATAAAAAAAAATATGCTTCTCTTAAAGCAATGTTAATCTTTAATTCTCTAAATATATTATACTTTCAGAAAAAAAAAAAAAAAGAATTTACTCTAATTAGTTATAATATATATATATATATATATATATATATATATATATATATATATATATATATATATATATATAATATATATACACATATATATATATACTGCCTCTTATTTGATTACCTGTAATAGCTTCGAAGAACTCTTGGGTAATATCTACCCAATTGTAGGAAACTTGATTAAATCTGTAATGCAAATATCCATAAAAATTAGAAAAAAAGTTCTACTCGAAGCCTAAGAAAATATGTTGTGTATTAGGTTATTTCTCGTGTAACTTATCCGCGATATTAAATTCTATATACGATTTCTTTAAAATATCATTAACAAGAATATCTTAAAAAATTGCTATCATTATTATTTATCTGTCATAACTTACGACAGTTTTTTATCTTCATTCATATCAACCGAATTTTCATCCTCCACCATGGTCGCCATTGTTGTCCTAACAGCATCACCAATTGTTAAATTAAAAAAAATATTTTCGACAATAGAGAGACAACCACGATAACGTAATTTTACAGTTGGTAAAGGACTACGAACGCTATCTAACCAAAATTCTCTGAAACATTTATGAAGTATATAGAAAAGAAATAATGAATTTTATAAAACATATTTATAATATATATTCTTAAAGTTCAATTAAGATTTTAATAAAATGTCTCACAGAAAGAATGAGTAAATTTTTTGAAATAAAGTGTAAATATTTTTTGTTTGTTTTCTTATCATAAACATCCAAAGCACATTTTCTTTTTTCTGTTTAGGGAAAAGTTTAGTAACACTAAACGGACATCTATATATTTATTCAAGTTTTGTGACCTGAGATATTCTTTGTGCGCAGTCTCAAACACTAGAACGCAATTGATACACAATCTTTGATTTTATAAAGGGGAAGCAACGCTTGAAAAAAATATTCTCTTCTCTACGTTTATTTTCCTTTTTTTTTTTTTTTTTCATTGAACAACACAATATAATATTTGTCAATATTGTCGATATTACATTAATAAAAAAAAGAAGATATACTTTTGTTGGCAACTTATGTTCATAACAATGATATACTGCAAATTTATAGGAAAAAATTTTTCCTGAGAACATTGTATCAATATCAATAATGTTGGTATTAATGACAACGAGATTGACAGATCGTTTTGACTAAATTTATTAGGATACGCGAGTTTTGTGTTTATTAATTATAATAAAATATTTATATCGTTATTTTTGAGAAAAAGGAAAAAATATAATATGGATGAAGCAAAATTTTTGAAAAGGTATTACGATATAAATAGTTTTTATATACTTAATATCGATTACACAAATATATATCTAGTGTGTTATAAAATTTTGTGATAGTTGTCAGTGCACGTATCTGTCAAAAATTTGGATCAATCAAATATTTATATTATTAATTTATAGAAAAGTGAGATCTGGAACATTGGATGTACACCCAACGGAAAAAGCATTAGTAATTAATTACGACGTTGAAGCACTCATTTTAGGAGAACTTGGTGATCCTATGCTTGGAGATCGCAAGGCAAAACATATATATTTAATTCTATTTTATAATACGAAATAATGTTTCTTTTAAGATTAACTCAATTTATAATTGAAAATTTTCATTATAGGAATGTCAAAAAATAATTAGATTAAAAAGTTTAAATGCTGATACTAATGTAGCTTTATTGGCAAAAGAAGTTATGGATAAATGTTCTTTGATACACGAATCCAAATTACACGAAGTTGAACAGCTCATTTATTATCTTCAAACACGTAGAACAAATGAGAGTGGTAAGATTTTTTTTATTATAATCTTTTTATATCTTTAATCAATTGTTTGTATATAATATTTATAGGAAATGATAGTGCTAGTCAACTACAAAGACCAACATCTTCTAATTCTATGAATATTGAAAGTAGTGAATCAGAACGTGCTATCATCAGTAATGTTAATAGTTATATCGAATTATTATATGAAGAGATGTCAGATAAAATAAAAGGATCATCATTGATTCTACAATTAGCCCGTGTACCTGACAATCTTTTGGAATTAACTAAGAATGGTAATTTTTACGAATATAATATGAATAAATAAAATTATCATTGTTAATATTAATATCTTTTTTTTTTTAGATTCATTATTAAGTGCTTTAGCTAGAGTTCTTCGAGAGGATTGGCGACGTAGTATAGAACTTTCAACAAACATCATATATATCTTTTTTTGCTTCTCAATGTATAGCCAGTTTCATAATATTGTTCTTGAATATAGGGTAAGCATACAAAATATGAATTAGATTAGTATAATTGTTTTGAAAATAATACAATGTATTTTACAACATTCATCATATTTTATATTCTTTGACAGATTGGTTCTCTTTGTATGGATATTATAAATTTTGAGTTAAGCCGTTATGATCAATGGAAGGAGGACATGGAAAAATGTAGACGTCATTTTGAAAATACCACAGGTTTAGTTCTTTTTCCAACTACAAATGATACATGCGATAGAAGAATTAAAATTATTGATGATATTTGGAGTACTGATGGTCCTCTGGATTATGAAGTAAAAAGAAGATCTGTAGAAGTTAATTCTAGTGTCAGTGAAAGTGATTTGAAGAAGATGAAGGATGAACTTGAAAAAAGTCGCAAAAAATTTAAAAGTTTAACTAAAAAACAAGAACAATTGCTAAGAGGTTAGTTGTAGTGTAATATTGATTTGATCAATAAGTAATTTCGTAATTTTCTGTAAGAAACAGTTTTTTTTTTTTTTTTTTTTTTTTTTTTTTTTTTAATATAGAAAAAATAATCTTTTGTTTTAAAAACAGCGGAGACAGGAGATTTCTTACGGAAAAATCTGACATTAGTTATTGGCCAATCCAATATATAAATAAAATCTTTTAATTAAAATTTATATTAATTTATATATAATATACATAATTACAGTCGCTTTCTATTTATTATTGAATATTGCTGAAAACATGGATGTTGAAAGAAAAATGCGTAAAAAAAATATCATTGGCATGTTGATCAAAACATTGGACAGAACTAACACTGATTTATTAATTCTGGTTGTTACGTTTTTAAAAAAATTATCTATTTTTCGCGAAAACAAGGATATAATGGTAAAATTACTATCTGGAATATTTTTTTTTTTTTTTTTTTTTTTTTTTTTAAACAAAATAACTCATATATGTTTTCAATAATAACAGGCAGAGGATAATGTGATTGAGAAACTACCACGACTTCTTCAAAATAACAATATTGATCTTATATCAAGTACATTAAAATTACTCTTCAATTTATCTTTTGACGCAAAGTTAAGAGCAAGAATGATACGAGTTGGTATGTTACCAAAATTGATAAAATTACTCAGTCATGGTAGGTGTACAATTATCTATAATTATTTTGAGAAATTGTAATATATTATTTCCTTTAATTTATCATATAAATTGTTATTATAGGTGATGTCAAAAGCAAAGCTACAATTTTAGGATTGTTGTATCATGCAAGTATGGATGATAAAGTTAAATCTATGTTCACAAATACTGATTGTATTCCAATGGTAAATATTTTTTAGAAAAAGAATTACTATATTTAGAAAAAAAAAAAACCTACAAATAAACAAGAAAAAAATATTAACATTGTAGGTGATGGATATGATTTTAAATCTTGAAGATGAACATTTGAAACAAGAATTAATAGCACTTGGAGTAAACTTAGCAACAAATGCTAGGAATGCACAGCTTATGATAGAAAATAATCACTTGCAAAACCTTATACAGAAAGCATTCAGAAATCAAGATGCATTGATCATGAAAATGATTAGAAATATTTCTCAACATGATTCAGTGAAAGAGAATTTTGTTGTAAGTCATTATTATTATTATTATTATTATTATTATTAATATATATCTGATATATTATTACTTTACAAATACAGATATTTTAAAAATTAATTTATAAATATGTACAGGAATTTGTAGGTGATTTTGCTATGGCAGTAAATCAATCAGATTCTGAGGATTTTGTAATAGAAGTTGTTGGTATTTTAGGAAATCTAGAATTATCTGATTTAGATTATTCCCAAATTCTTCAACGATGTAATTTAATACCTTGGATACGCAATAATTTAGTTCCAGGTACGAATCGTAATAAAATTTATATATGTATTTTAAATACAAAAATCATATATATATTTTACAGGAAAAGCACAAGATGATTTGGTACTTGAGGTTGTTATATTTTTGGGCACCGCAGCTAATGATGAAGATTGCGCTCGCTTATTATGCAAAGCAGATATACTTCTATCTCTTATCGAATTGCTTAAAGGTTTGTAGTAAGTCGTATTTTATTAAAATGATATGTAATAATAATATGGATAATAATTACAGCAAAGCAAGAGGATGATGAAATGGTTTTGCAAATAATCTATGTATTTTATCAAATTTCTAAACATGATTCAACAAGAGATTATTTAATCCGCGAGACTGGTAATGGTAATAAGCAGTCTACTTTGCTTTACTCATTATAAGTCTAATAATAAAATAAAATAAAAAAAAAATCATTAAAAAATTATTATTCAATAAAATACTTATAAAAATTAATTCTCAATTAGGTCATTATAAAATAATATAATTAATTTACAGAAGCACCCGGGTATTTAATAGATTTGATGCATGATAAGAATCCAGCAATTAGAAAAGTTTGTGATGCTTGTTTGGACGTTATTGCTGTAAGTATTTCTAAAAAGTTGAAAAATTTTAAAAAAGAAAAGATCGATTATTATTAAACTATAAAAATATTTTAGATGTGTGACAAGAATTGGGCAGCACGTATAAAAGTAGAAAAATTCCGTTCACATAATCAACAATGGTTGGAAATGGTAGAATCTATTGGGGCAGATGCAGCTACACATTTACTACCAGATGAAGATGATAGTCTCTCTCCATTTCTAAGTGGAGAACTTTTAAAACATACCATGTTATTCCCTTCTGGTAACTAATTATCATTAGATTTATGCAAGCAATTCGTTACATTATTTTGTCATTGCCAATTAATATTATAAGCGTGTAATAAAATAATATTATATAATTCATTTTTCCGTAGATAACTCGGCATTATACAATGCAGACGATGGATTTTCTTTGATGAAAAATTCATCAGGATCATCTGAAAATCTTAGTCGACCAGTTAGCAGGTGATCTTATTTTTTATTATTTTTTTTTTTTTTTTTATTTTTTTTTTATTTTTATTTATTAAATAGAATATCGATATTATATCGTAATATTTTTAAAATAGCATCATACATTTTTTTCAGGTATAGAGATCTCGATGAAATAGGTGAACTTATGGCACGTTCGAAATCACGAATGTCTATTGGCACAAGTTTAGAAGATTCATATTACAGCAACAGAGTTAAATTTACTGATCTGGATAATCCTCATGTATTAATATGAGAGCAAAGTTACATTACATATTATTAATATGTATTTTCTCATGATTCCTATATGTATCAAAGCTTATGTTTTTTTCTTATATGCAAAATGTTAGAGTAAGTATTCTACAAAGATGTGTCTCTATTGAAAGAACTATATGACAGAAGTTATATGACAGATTTGTTTGATCTCGTAGTTATATATATATGTATATATCTAGTGCCTTTCTTCTCTGTTAATTTATAGACATATTTCATTACTCTTCAATTACTAGTCATTTATTTTAGTTATTATATTATTATATTGCAATTATTCTACATAACAATTGCTATATCACGAAGTAGACGTAAAAAGTTCCAAGAAAGGAATGTAACATTTCTTTAAAACTTCTTTATATAAATATCTTTTAAAATATCCAATCTAAGAAATACATAAATATTGGAAGCTAATACCAAAGAGTTTTATATGTAAAATTAAATTGATTTTATCAGAAACATAAGAATATTTAAAATAATAATATATCATCGATATCGAATATTTTTTATATGCTTAAAAATTATGATTTAATTTTTTTTTGTTTTTTTTTTTCTAAATATAGCAGATAAACTGAATATGGCCTTGAACGTAAAATTATTTATAGCACTGTATGATTAGTGCAATAATATATTTAGTAAAGTATAAAAAATCATTTGTGAATTATGAATTAATATTTATGTTGGTTTTTTTTTCTTTTATTATTTTTTTGTTAAATGTAATTGGATCTATTTATAAAACTGTATAAAAGACTGGTGAATTATTTAGAGCTGCTTATAGAATTAAAATTTATAAGGTTATTCTTGATTTATTGTTAGAACATAAACTTTTTCTTATAATACATTTGGCATTAGGACAAAATAAAACAGTATAACTATTGTCACCATCTGTAAAAAATGTATGTTCTTTCAAATCCCAACTAACAGGACTATCTGAAAATCCTTGCACATGAAAACTGCACCATGGTAAATTATTTTGTAATGGTACATATTCTCTCATAGCATTATAAATTTGTATAATTCTTCGATTAGAAAAAAATCCTGTATATTGTAGATAGTTTACTTGATCTACCAATATATTTGGTTTTGGACATTCATATGTACTTACATATTTTGATGTTTTTTCATTATTTCTAAAAAACCAAAAGAAAATATAAATAAAATTATTTGTGTTATTATTTGATATTATATAAATGTTATTTTAAAAAACGATACGTACATTTCTCCAGAAATACTAAAAACTCCAAGCCATTCAAAAAAGTCATTAACAATAAACCCATCAATGACAGTAGGTATATTAACACGATATTCGGTTCTTTGTGAAACCTTTTGACGACAAAGTGAAACATTATATCCATGTTCGTGAAACCATGCAGCAACCGAAGATGGACACGTCTTTTCATCTTAAAATTAAATAATTTGTAGATGAATATGTACTAAATGTCAATGAATTTATAGACGAATATATACTAAATGTCAAAATATCATTACCATTAAGAAATGAATTAAATTTACCTGGTGGTTCCCATATTAATATTACATCGAAAATCAGATCAAGATGTTTCTCTAATGCTATTTTAACTCGTTCATAATTCTTCTTACCAGGTACAAAATGGTTAGCCGTTAAATCAATTTTCACAACTATGAAAATTGTGATAAATGCAAAAAAAGAAAAAGTAAATGAATATCAGTAAAAGTTAAAGTATACTAATAATTTTTCTTTCAAACTGTTATTAACTTGTAATATACCATTTCGCGTATTTGTCTTATAATCAAAAGCAGAATCATTTCCTTCTAATCCAAGTTTTTGAAAATCTTCGCGTATCAATGAAATTATCAAAATACCATTTGGAGTAACAGCTATGGTATTACATAAATCTATTTTATTTCCAATTGTTAGTAGTGTTAATTCTCCTGTAAAAAAAAAAATTAATACATACTGATACTAAAAGAAAATGATACGTATAATATACTACAAAGTATATCAATACAACAGAAGGAAATTCCTTTACCCTTTTTAATAAATGCTTCAATAAATTCTTGGTTTAACAATTCAGAGGTATGAAGGTCTTTAATTTTATAATAATCGCTATCATCTGAAATACAATTTTTCACACTGTCTGGAATATTATTCGATTCCGGAAATATAAAGGATACCTATAAAAAAAAAGGGCCAAAAAAAATTGTAAATTAAATAAATTATTTCTTTCTCATGCATATATCTTTTTCTATATATAACCTAAAAATTGTGTCATTGTATATAACCTATAACAATGTACAATTTCAATGTCTATTACTTACTACATGATTAAAATAATGTTTGACAATTGTGGCAGGATCATCCGTTCTCTTATAATTTATTCTTTCAACATTGATATGATTTCGTGGTGGTTTGAAATCCAATACCTCAGGACATAACATTGTAACTTTATTCTATATTTTTACTTCAAATCTTTGAATGAAGCACGCCGTTCTGTTTATCATAAATGCATTGATGTTTATATAGCATATAATAGATTAATGCTGAAATATTTAAAAATCAAAGTACCTATCAGAAGCCTCGGTAGCGCAGTAGGCAGCGCGTAAGTCTCATAATCTTAAGGTCGTGAGTTCGATCCTCACCCGGGGCAGATTTTTTGCAATTTTTATATAAAAAATTGTATTATATATAAATAATAATATAAATAATTTTATCTAATAATTCGTAATTATTTAATTATTTTCTACGTAGTTGTTAAGTTCAAATAAAATACAATATTATATCGAATATTGCATACTATTATAGTTATATTTGTTGTCAACAGGGAACGCTACCTACCAGTAGAATTTTAATACACGTTATTATTACTATCTATGTATACTTGCTATTCGTATAAATCGTAGTTCTTTTTTAACGAGAAACACGTGGATTTAATAATTTAAATAATATTAATACTGTTTAATTATGGAAACTAGCAATAAAATACAATACTTGATTGTGGATACAAGTGCTTTTATTAAAAATGCAGCTCTACAAGTAATACAACCAATACTTTCCATTCAAAAAGAATTATTTAGCAGATTTTATAAACTCTTTTATCTACTTTTATATATATATATATATATATATATATATATATTCATCTATGAAGTATATAAAAATTTATAATTATTTATTGTTATCTTAGGATATTGGTGTTAATATCATAACTGACCAAGATGTGGTTAACGAGATAACCAATAAACGACAACTACGAAGGCTAGTTGTACTTCCATATGATTTAAATGTTCAAAGTGCATTTCCAGAAAACATTAAATTTGGTAGGTATAAAATTTATTAAGGACTATATTAAAATTTTTAAATTGAAGTATTATTCCCTAAGTTATTAAAAGTTTATTATCTTTTAGTTACTGAATTTGCTAAGAAAACAGGTGATTATACAAGTTTATCTGCCACTGATATTAAAGTAATTGCACTTACTTATCAATTAGAAAAAGAAAAAGTAGGTACGGAACATTTGAAGGAAACTCCAACCATTGTAAAAACTGTTAACAGTGCAAAACGTAATAAAAATCGTTTAAAACCTGTCGTTGGATTTTATATGCCAAAGAAAAAAGTAAGTTTATACACATACATACCATGTATTATATTATATATATTTTATAATAATTTTTATATATATTTTGTTTATATATTATAGTTAAATAGAACAAATGGAATTAAAGATAAAGAAAATATAACGCAAAATGAAGAAGAAGAAGTATATGTTGATTCTCTTCAAGAATATTTAGATCCTATTGATAACGATATTGTAAACGATGTGGATAAGCAAAAGGATAAAGAAAATCCTGAAAATGAGAAAAACGATATAGATGAAGAACATCAAAAATACGAAGAAGAAGAAGAAGAAGAAGAAGAAAATGAAGATGACGAAAAAGATGAAATTAAATCAGATGCCACAGAATCTTCTAATGAATGTGGATCTGATTATGAAACAGCAACATCAGATATAGACTATGACACAGATATTGAAACAGAAGATTTGGCAGATAAATTTTCGAATCTCAATTGTGAACCAGATCAATTAGAAATTCAAAGTGAAGATGGAAAGATGCATAATGTAGATGATATTCTTGCACCTATATTAGATGAGGAAGATAAAGATTCATTAGAACAGATAAGTGAATGTGAGGATGAATTTGAAGATGAATGTAATAATGATAGTGATTGGATAACACCAAGTAAGTTTCTTAATTTCTCAAGTAAATGTTATAAAAAAAAATAAGTACATAATTATAAATATTATACTACATAAATATATTAATGATTTTAGGTAATATTAAAAATATGAAAAAACATATGGACTCTGACATACTTAAGGAAAAATCAGCAACCGTTGCATGCTTAACAATGGATTTTGCAATGCAAAATGTTTTAATGCAAATTGGATTGAATATAGCTTCGTTAGATGGAAGAGTAATCAAACAAATGCGAACTTTCATTTTTAGGTGTTATGCTTGTTTCAAAACTACAAGCATAATGACTAAAATTTTCTGTCCAAATTGTGGCAATAAGACATTAAAAAAGGTTGCAATTTCATTAGATGACAATGGCAAACAACAAATTCATATTAATGCGCGAAGACCACTTTCGGCCAAAGGAAAGAAAGTATGTCTCAAAATAATAATAAGTGAATACGTTCATGTATAATGAATAAATATAATATTTTCCTTTTCTAGTTTTCATTGCCAACGCCAAAAGGTGGAAAACATGCAAATAATCCAATACTTTGTGAGGATCAACCTTTGCCTCAACAACGTATTTCAAAACTGGCAAGAACAAAAAATGATCCACTATATGAAGATTATATAGCAGGATTTTCTCCATTTGTTACGCGAGATGTATATTCAAAATCAGCTATGTTAGGTATTCGATCAAATGGTGCTGTTAAATATTGGATGAAGAGAAATCCAAATGAATCTAGAAGAAAACAAAAATGATATAAAAACAATTAATCATTGCTTATTACTTATGTAAATGTAATTTATATAAATATTTTTAAAAAATTTAATATTCTTTCATTACACTGTATTATATTCATAATTAATTTCTATTGATTTATTATATTGTTAAATATAGTTAAGTAATTTACGAACTAAATGTTTCATACAACAAATTCATACGATTTTTAAAAAACTCGCGGGAAAAAACAAACTCGCTAGATATCGCATGAAATAATGTACTCAAAAGGAAATACAGAACTACTAAATTGGTTATATTGTACCTTGTTCTTTTAAATATATTCTTCCTTCTTTTGTTATTATAAATCATTATTATCATATATAATGTTGGATATATTTACGTGATTTATATAATATTTCTGTATTTCTTCTACTTTTTTTTTTTTTTATCATTATTCTTATCATTATATTTTGATATTATTTATTATTATTATTATAGTAGTAATAGTAGTAATAATTAATGCTGATAGTTCGACATTCCTAAAGCTTTTTCAAAAATTCAAGAAATCCATGTTCTTGCTTAAATCTTTTTTTTTTTTTAAATGAGACCTTATTCATCAATGTTGTTTAAAAATTATACCTTTATTCTCATTGTGGGCGTAAATCATTATATAAATCAGGAGGGATCATGAACAACCTTAAACATTATTAATCGTTTATATTATACTCCTTATAATTTAATCAAATGTATAATGAATATAAAAAAGAAACTTTTTATATTGAATTATTTACAAATTACAAGAGATTATGGATGTTCATTCGTAAAAGTATCGTATGTACTGAAATTATTAATGTATTATGTTGTCAAAGAATAATCAGAGTTAAAGAGTATATTGAAAATAAGGATAATCTTATTTAAAGTGACATAAAAATGTTGTAGTAATATAAAAATATTAAAGCGATATAAAGAAACAATTGAAAATTATTGTACATAGAATTATAAATTTGACCACCAGAGTGTGTAACTAGTAGCGATTGTGACCAACATGAATTTATCTGAATATACCGGTAGACGTTAAAATGTATTAATATGTCTATGAGTGATGCTTTGAATTGTTTTTTATGCGGTCTTTTATATGAATTTAAACTAATTTGATAATTGTATGCTTATATATTTATTGATCTTTATAATTATAATATTTAATTGAAAATATTTAATAAAATGTATTCAATATGTAAAAGCACTCATCCTGCAACAGGAGTAGAACATGCTATCACATGTTATTTTTTTAATCGGTCTGAAAAATGTCTTGTAGTAGCTGGTGCAAATATTATAAGAGTATTTCGTTTAATTCCTGACGTAGATATAACAAAAAGAGAGAAATATACAGGTATATACAATTTTTTTACTATTAGATAAAGTTACAAAATTCTCAATAAATATTTTTTGTTATTATGCACCTTGTTTTAACAGAATTACGTCCACCAAAAATGAAGCTAGAATGTTTAGCTCAATATACTTTGCACGGGAATGTAATGTCGATGCAAGCAGTACATTTAATTGGATCTCAACGAGATTCTCTCTTGTTAAGTTTTCGTGATGCAAAGTTATCTGTTGTTGAATATGATCAAGAAGCTCATGATCTTAGAACAGTATCTTTACATTATTTTGAAGAAGAAGAAATACGGGTAATACAATAATTTGATACTTGATTATTCTAAAATAAAGAACGAAAAAATTAGGTTGAAATTAATAAAACAAATTTATTTTGCTATCATTGTATTGTCATTTTACTATTAGTAGGGTGACCACATATAAATAAAGAAATATAATAGTTTGAAAAGTTAGTCAAAATAATGTAGAACGTATGTAAATATTTTTTTTTTTTTTAATAACGAAATTTCCAACAATTAATAATTCAAATATTTTTTAGAATTAATACACCAGGACAAAATGCTGAAATATGGAACTTGTACTATAAAAACAGGATGTCTGGTCACCCTAATTATCAGTAATATATATATATATAAATATAAAAAACAATACATAATAATATAATTTTTTTAATAGAAAAAGTTCTTAATTTTTTCCATATTAATTATTACATTTTCATGTATGTATTATATCTAATTATAGATGATTTATCATTAGAATTTAAGTGAAAAATTATTTATTAGGATGGATGGACTAATCATCACCACATACCAATTGTCAGAGTAGATCCTGAGGGACGTTGTGCAATTATGTTAATATATGGACGTAAATTAGTAGTGTTACCATTCCGTAAGGATCCAAGTCTTGATGATGGAGATCTGTTAGATACAGCAAAATTAACTACATCTAATAAAACACCTATATTATCATCATACATGATAGTATTAAAAAGTCTAGAAGAGAAAATGGACAATATTATAGATTTGCAATTTTTACATGGATATTATGAACCAACTTTATTGATTCTTTATGAACCTGTAAGAACTTTCTCAGGGTAAGAATATAGTATTGTAATTTTAATTATGTTTTTGCTATTGCATGAGTGTAATATATAGTAATCTTAAATAATATCATGAAATATTTATTTACAGGCGTATTGCAGTAAGACAAGATACTTGCGCAATGGTAGCCATATCATTAAATATTCAACAAAGAGTTCATCCTATTATATGGTCTGTCTCTAATTTACCATTTGATTGTTATCAAGCAGTACCAGTAAAAAAACCTCTTGGTGGAACATTAATAATGGCAGTGAATTCTCTAATTTATTTGAACCAAAGTATTCCACCATATGGAGTATCTCTTAATAGTTTAGCAGATACAAGTACAAATTTTCCTTTGAGTGAGTAAAATTTTTTTTTAAATAACTGTCAATAAATTTTAAAACATATTTATTTAACATACAATTTAATAATAAGTACTTCAATAATTCTTATTGAATATATAAATTTTTTTGTTTATTTTATTAGAACCACAAGAAGGAGTTAAAATGAGTTTGGAAGGTGCTCAAGTAGCATTTATATCTCCAGATCGTTTAGTTATTTCCCTAAAAAGTGGTGAACTATATGTACTGTCTTTATTTGCAGACAGTATGCGTTCAGTACGTGGTTTTCATTTTGATAAAGCAGCTGCTAGTGTTCTAACATCATGCGTAAGTAATATTTCTAATGAGAAATCTCACATTTATATAAAACATACACCTAATTTAATTGTAATTATTAGGTATGTATGTGCGAAGATAATTATCTTTTTCTTGGCTCACGTCTTGGAAACTCATTATTACTACGATTCACTGAAAAAGAACCAGAAAATGAACAAAATCTGAATGATAATGAAATCATGGTCGAAGATAATGAAAGTGA
This sequence comes from Vespa crabro, assembly GCF_910589235.1. Classification (NCBI taxonomy): domain Eukaryota; kingdom Metazoa; phylum Arthropoda; class Insecta; order Hymenoptera; family Vespidae; genus Vespa; species Vespa crabro. The sequence continues at coordinate 7,463,751 of NC_060964.1, forward strand.
TGAAACTCCAGCAAAGAAAATTAAACAAGATTTCTTAGGCGATTGGATGGCATCTGATGTGTTAGATATCAAGGATCCAGAAGAATTAGAAGTATATGGAAGTGAAACACATACATCTATTCAAATAACCTCTTATATCTTTGAGGTATATATTAACTTAATGAAATAATAATTGATTTATCTTTATTTTAATCATTATTTTAATCATTATTTTAATCATTTTTTTTTTCTTCTACATTTATAAGGTATGCGATAGCTTATTAAATATAGGACCATGTGGAAATATATCTATGGGAGAACCAGCATTTTTATCAGAAGAATTTTCTCATAATCAAGATCCTGATGTTGAATTAGTTACAACATCTGGTTATGGCAAAAATGGTGCTCTTTGTGTTCTTCAAAGATCAATTCGTCCTCAGGTAGTCACAACATTCGAATTACCTGGATGTGAAGATATGTGGACAGTTATTGGTAATCTAAATAATGATGATCAGACAAAAGCAGAGTCAGAGGGTTCCCATGCTTTTCTAATATTAAGTCAAGAAGATTCAACCATGGTACATAGCTCAAAATACATTGTTTCATATTAAAGAATTATATCTTTTACAAATCTTATATAATAAATTTATAGATTCTACAAACTGGTCAAGAAATCAACGAAGTTGATCAGAGTGGATTTAGTACTCAGGGAAGTACAGTTTATGCAGGAAATCTTGGTGCCAACAGATACATAGTACAAGTTACTCAAATGGGTATTCGTCTTTTACAAGGAATTGAACAAGTATGCACGATCTTTTTATACAATATCTTTCATATTTTTGTGTATTATTTTTTATAAACGATTCTCTCTTGACAATTACAGATACAACATATGCCAATAGATCTTGGTTGTCCCATAGTACATGCTAGTTGTGCAGATCCATATGTAACTATACTTTCAGAGGATGGTCAAGTTATGCTACTTACCCTTAGAGAAGGAAGAGGTACAGCAAGATTACACGCACAAGCTGCAAATTTACTATTTGTAAGTAAATATTTATAAATAAATACATACATATATATCAAAATTATAAACTAATTATTTTTATTAAATTTTTAGCGTCCTCAAATAGAAGCACTCTGTGCATATAGAGATGTAAGTGGAATTTTCACAACACAACTACCTGAAAATTCGGAAGATGATATACCAGAAGAAGAACACAATGTAGAGGAACCACCTATTGTCAGTAATATTGATAATGAGGATGACTTATTATATGGTGATGCACCAGCTTTTCAAATGCCTGTACCACCTCATACTAAAAATATTGATGGAACAACTAAAAAAGCACCATGGTAAGCATCTTTACTATTATTAAGTAATGTTATATACCTTTTTTTTTTATCATCAATTGTGTTATTATCATAATGATACAATTATGTATAGGTGGCAAAAACATTTACAAGAAATTAAACCTACATATTGGTTACTAGTATATAGAGATAGTGGAACCTTAGAAATTTATTCTTTGCCAGATTTACGTTTGTCCTATCTTATTCGTAATTTTGGTTATGGGCAATATGTTTTACATGATAGTATGGAATCTACAACATTGCAAACTAATCCTGTTAATGAAATTCCTAATCCTGAAAATCAGGTGCATACTTTTATTATATACATTATTTTCAATTACATTCAATATAATAAGTTTATACATTATTAATATAATTATTTTGCAGGTTCGTGAAATTTTGATGGTTGCTTTAGGCCACCATGGAAACAGGCCAATGCTTTTAGTACGCTTAGATTCTGAATTGCAAATTTATCAAGCTTATAAATATCCTAAAGGTCATTTAAAATTACGTTTCAAAAAATTAGATCATGGTATTATACCAGGCCATTTAAGGTACATAACTATTTATAACATTTACTTTAAATAATTTTATTATATACTATATGAATAATTTTATTTATAAATCTAAAAGGCCAAAACCTAAAGAAGAAGATATGCCCAATATGAACGAAACACGAATTTCTATGATGCGGTATTTTAGCAATATTGCTGGATATAATGGTGTATTCATTTGTGGTGATTATGCACATTGGATATTTCTTACTGGACGTGGAGAGTTAAGAACACATCCAATGGGCATAGATGGTTCTGTTACTTCTTTTGCACCATTTAATAACATTAATTGTCCTCAAGGTTTTTTGTATTTTAACAGAAAGGTAAACTATTTTAATGTAATGTAATATTCATTTTTTCTTTTTTATATTTTTCTTTTTATTATTTTTTTTTTTTTTTTACTTTTTTATTTTTTATATATATATTTTTATACGTTTCTTTTTAAATATAAAAATTGAAAAATATATAGATATACATGTTATATTAGGAAGAATTAAGGATATGCGTTCTACCAACACATTTATCATATGATGCACCATGGCCTGTGAGAAAAGTACCTTTGCGATGTACACCACACTTTGTGACATATCATCTTGAGAGTAAAACTTATTGTGTTATAACAAGTACAGCTGAACCACTTAAAAGTTATTATAGATTTAATGGCGAAGATAAGGTAATATAAAATAATAATAAACAAGTTCTTTACATATATATATGTATAGAATGTTATCAGAAATAGCTGTCATCTATTTATATTATATTCATTTATTTATAGGAATTCACAGAAGAAGAAAGACCAGATAGATTTATTTTTCCATCACAAGAATTGTTTAGTATTGTTTTATTTTCTCCAGTTTCTTGGGAAACTATACCAAACACTAGAATCGAATTAGATCAATGGGAACATGTGACATGTTTAAAAAATGTGTCTCTGGCATACGAGGGAACAAGATCTGGATTAAAGGGTTACATTGTACTAGGAACAAACTACAATTACGGAGAAGATATTACAAGTAGAGGACGTGTAAGTGATATTTTAAATATAATAATAAGTTTTATTGATATTTTGGATATAATACTTTATATTATATGATATTTAAATATAATATTATATTATATTATGTAGATTCTTATATTTGACATTATTGAAGTAGTACCAGAACCTGGACAACCATTAACAAAGAATAGATTTAAACAGATTTATGCAAAGGAACAGAAAGGTCCTATTACAGCTATTACTCAAGTATCAGGATTTCTCGTTTCAGCAGTTGGACAAAAGGTTTCATTGTTATAAAACTAATTACATAAAAATTTAATTTATTAAATATATATAATATTTTAAAACGAAATGATATAAATTTTTCAGATCTACATTTGGCAATTAAAAGATAACGATCTCGTAGGCGTTGCTTTTATAGACACACAAATTTATATACATCAAATGTTAAGCATTAAAAGTTTAATTTTAGTGGCTGATGTGTACAAATCAATTAGTTTGTTAAGATTCCAAGAAGAATATAGAACACTTTCCCTTGTTAGTAGGGTAAGTTCGTATAATAGTATTAGAGAATTGATATTATAGATAAATTACTCTATATGAGAAAATATTAAATAATATTTTATTTTAGGATTTCCGCCCAGCAGAAGTCTATACGATAGAATATTTAATTGACAATAATAATTTGGGCTTTCTAGTAGCTGATGGAGAAAGCAATATAGCTTTATTTATGTATCAACCGGAGTCAAGAGAAAGTCTTGGTGGTCAAAAATTGATTAGAAAAGCTGACTTCCATTTAGGACAAAAAGTAAATACATTCTTTCGAATTAAATGTAGAATTACTGACCCAGCAAATGAAAAAAAATATTTTTCTGGAGCAGATAAAAGGCATGTTACCATGTATGGTGAGTTTGTTGATTTTCCAAAAATCTTTTTTTAAAAATACGAATAAAAAAATAATACACATTAACTTTTAGCATCTTTGGATGGTAGTCTTGGTTACATTCTTCCAGTTCCAGAAAAAACATATCGTAGATTACTTATGCTACAAAATGTATTAGTTACACATATATGTCACATTGCAGGCCTTAATCCCAAAGCATACCGGTAAACCATTAAATAATGATTATAATGAATTTACTCTAGTTATATATTGATTATATATGTATCATAAATAATTATAATTTTTCAACAATTTCAGTACGTATAAAAGTTATGTAAGAACACAAGGCAATCCAGCTAGAGGCATTATAGATGGAGATTTGGTTTGGAGTTATCTCTATTTACCTAATAATGAAAAAATGGATGTAGCCAAAAAAATTGGAACGCGAGTTCAAGAAATAATAGAAGATATTACAGAAATTGATCGACAAACAGCACATTTTTAAAACAACTGTTTCATATATATATATATATATATATATATATGTATGTATATATATGTATATGTATATATATTCAGTAAATTTAATACTATTCAGAAATATTTTTCATATTTTTACCAGTTTTTAAATAAATGCGCACTAAATGAAAATGGAAAGTGAATTTCAGATACTGAATAAATTTAATACATTTGTTAATAATCATATTGCTCTCATGTATATATTATAATGTATATTAGTAAAACTAAATGTTTATGAATGTAGCAATTGTTTTACATGATAAATTTTTTTTTTCTAATAGATAAGCATGTTTCGTCATAAAATATAATGAATTTATATTTTTATACTACAACACTCTTTTACATTTCATATAAATCCATTCTACGTAACTGATCTCAACTGGCAATATGTTTAATTCAGAAAATCAGATTGAATTAGTAGATCGATTATCTTTGCAAAAAAACATTAGTGAAAAAAGAGAAAATTCAAAATGTACGTAGATTTATATAAATATTTATATTTATATGAGTATAAGATTATATATATATATATAATTACTTTATTTTTATATTAATAAATAGTGTGCGTATATGATACATAATGTAAATATTTTATGAACCAAATACGAGTATTGATCAAACAATGCTATATTATATGTTTGCACATAAAAGAGTATATAGTTATATAGTTTGTAGACTTTAAACGAAATAGTAAGTATTTTTTTTTTATTTCTACATTTCAGTTAAATACTAATAAGTTAATTTATAAAAAATATTTGAAATTCATATTTTTTGTGAACGTAAAAATGATTTTCATTACATTTTATATATTTATAGTGGTTGATGAGCCAACATTGTTAGAAAAAAGGCTGTGTGAAGCTTTTGATGTATTTGATAATGCAAGAAATAATGAGGTGGATGTTAGAGATTTGGGTACTATTATAAGAGCATTAGGTAAATAATTAATATAAAATTTATATGTATATAAAAATAACAAATATTATCGATTACATTAATCATCCTATTTGTTCATAGGATGTGTTGTTACAGAAGCAGAATTACAAGAAATACAAGTTCAAGTGGAAGATGTAGTAAATAATTGTGTACCATTAAACAAATATGTAGAATATATGCACAAAGCAATTAGTGAACGCAAGTTAGTAGTTATTTAATTATAAAGGAATTATAAAATTAATGATTTTTTTTACAGACACTTTTTTCTTTATTTTATTTAGATTTAAACCTGCAGAACCTGAAGATCTATTAAAAGCATTTCAATTACTGGATCCCGATAATCGTGGTTATATTATGAAAGATGATCTAGAAAAAGCTCTAATGGAAATGGGAGAGCCTTTTACTAAAGATGAAGTGGCTGATATGATGGCAATTGCTTGTGATCCGGCAACAAAAAAAATTCATTATGAATATTATATCAATTTATTGATTGTATGTATGATTATTTTCATTGTATAAGTTATGAGATTTTCTTTACCAATCGCAATCAAATAATTGTCATATTTATATCAACGAAAGATATATGATTTAAATGAAATACCTGAAGATATATCTCTTCAATATATATATTAAGAATTTAACCACTTATAGGTAAAAATGCCAAAAAATGAAAATGTATATTCAATTCTTCATCAAATGGAAATAGATAAATTAGCATCTATGCCAAAAAAACGTAGATTAGAAAGTCTTCTTATGGAAGTTGAAGAAAAAGAACTTAATACTTAACAGTATTATTTATTAAATGATAAAACTTAATTTTACATTTGAAATCCTTTAAAAATCTTATAATAATTTTATATCAATACAAATTAAATTTTTGTTGGAGTAATAAATATAAAAAATAAAATTTATTGATATTAATAAATATACTTTAATAGTGCCTTATAAAATATTTTATATCAATATAAAGGTATATCAAAATATAAACATATCTAATATATTTTATATAAAATATTTGATAACAATTGAGTTTTTTCCTTCACAGACATTAATAAAGCAAACTGTTTGAAATATATAATACAGAAGTTTTATAGTTTTGAAAAGACAGGTGGATCACCTCGTGTTGCCTGTGCAGTTACTGCATTTACGAAATCTTCACTTTGCAACATTGTTTTATTATGCATAGCCTATTAAAACAAATGTCAAGTTAACCACAATATGATTATAACTTTATCTATTTAATAAACATTATATAATATATGTGTTATTTACTTTCAGGTGGAATAATAAAAAACTTACAATATGTTCGAGACCTTCTTGAACAGAATGATCCCTTGAATATACCAAACTTAATTTGGAACTTTGTACTGCAACAGGACTTTTATTTGCAATTTTTTCACCAACTTCAATCGACTTATTCAACAAACTATATAAAAATAAATGGATTATTATTATATAACTTGAAAATATATTTTGAATAATTTATTACCTTTCTTGACTATCAAATACAGAACTGACAAAACCACACTGCAATGCCTCACTTGCTGAAAACTTTCTTGCTGTGTAAACAAGTTCTCTAACTAAACTGTCTGAACCAATTATTTTTGGAAATCTTTGCAAAGTACCAACATCGGCTGCCATTCCGATATCAACTTCTTTTATTTGAAACCATGCATCTGAGGAACAATAACGTATATCAGCAGCACAAATCATATCTACTCCTGAACCTATGCAAGCGCTATGTACAGATGCAATCACTGGTTTTGCACACTAATAAATATAAAAAAATATAGTTAATTTGACAAATGTAATAAATATTATAACATGTGTAAAATACCTTTTCTATAGAACTGATAGAATCTTGATATTTCTTTATAGTAAACTCCAAAAATTTACATTTTCGTGCAACATCTTCATGTTCTGATAATTTTTGATAAATATTTATATTATCTTGTAAATCTAAACCTATATCAAATAATAATTTTATATATATGAAAATCAAAAAATTTTTTATTTATTTAATAGTAAAAAATGATAGTGTACCAACGCAAAACATTTTCCCAATTGCTGATAAAATAATAACTCTGCACTCTGGGTCTATTGATAAATCATCAAAGCATTGTTTAATTTCTCTATAGAGAGAAATATATAAATAAATGTAATATTTAAAGAATACAATAGATAATAGATATAAATAATTACATACTCCCACATTTTACCATTCATAGCATTTCGTTTCTCAGGTCTATTTAATTGTACCATGCAAACAAATGGTTTTGGCATTGATACGGATAAAGTTTCATATTTAGCTGAGGTCATTGTATTATTTTTCGAAACAAGACCAGTTCCGAAATCTAGAAAACAAAATAACAGTATATATACAAATTATACATTATTTCAATACTGCAGGTATTTCTTATAATACTTTGTGAATACATTAACAAATTAAAATAATTTGTTTACACAATTACAAGAACATGTTAACTATACAATTGTATATTTAAAAGCTTTTAATTTCTTACATTTTTTTGTAATATTAAATACGGGCTTATTAAAAACAGACCTAAACATTTTTATTAATTATATTAAAATTTATAATAATAATACAAATAATAAAAATGAGAAATATGTACGATGGTACAAAGGTCTATCTATATAACGCATAAATTTCAAAAATATACTATGAATACTTTATTAATTACTTCTTTAATTATTTCGTATTTAAAGGTTGTTTTATAGGTTCATTCTAGTTACATACGCGCAACGAATGCATGAGAAGGATTTGATAACTGACCAATCAACACATAAAGAAACTATTTAAAATTTAAAATATATATTTCACAATTTTATAAAATGGTATATTTAATTTTTAAAATGTTCTTAAAATTGATATGCAAGAATCTATTCGTTAAGAGTATAATTTATAATGAAATTAAATATTTTTATTTTGTTAATTATAAACCTTCGTTTTTATCGACATTTTTTTTTTTACAGACAAAATATTATTATTTGTTACTGATAGATATGTATAAATAATAATATACATGTTCTTTCGATCTTTTAAATCGTATATTATCTTTATAAAAAAAAAAAAAAAAGAAAAAAAAGAAAGACATAACCCCTTACCATAAATTTGAATTACATCAATGGTCATTGAGGAGTGGTGAGAAGCAGTGAGCAATGACAATATAAAAAAGTTATAATTTGTGTATGCAGAAAAAAATATTCCTTCGTGATAATTATTATATAAAAGAATAGTTAAGAAAAATTCCTTTAATATATTTTTATCAGAGATTTACATTCTTACTTTATCGCATTATTGTCATAAATTCTTCCATAGATAAATATATATGTGGATAAAGTTAGGTTAACCAAGAAACAATTATTTGTATAAATAATTGTTTATATTCTATATAAACATAATCTATATAATTATATTACATGTATATATATATATATCTATATATATATATATATATATATAGATATATATATATGTATATATATAATCCAAGTGATTTAATTAGCATAAATATATGTAATACATATCAAAAGGATACCTCCTTGATGTAACATCGAAATTTTTTTTATTTGCAGATGCTAACTGTGATAAAATTGACTTAATAAATTTTTTAAAAACAAATATGGTATCTTCGTGGTGCTATTTTGTTTTACCTGTTGTGTTATTAATTGGATTTCTTCGAAAATGCCGTGAATGTACTTGGGGAAGATGTAAAAATACGAGTAGCTTACAAGGTCGAGTTTTTATTGTAACAGGAGCTAATTCTGGTATTGGTAAAGAAACAGTCAAAGAATTAGCAACACGAAAAGCTACAGTCATTATGGCTTGTCGAAATATGCAAAATGCCAAAAATGTTATTTCTGAAATTCGTCATCAAACTCCTAACGGCGAATTGGTAAGTTTACTCAAAGTTTATGGATTTATATAATTATTTATTCTAGATTTTTAAACAATGTATCTTTATCTTAGTATAAATGATTTTTATTTAATATTATTACATTCATTTCTTTTATTTTTAAACATTATGTCATTTATAATTGTATGTACAATTTTATAGATTCCAATGGAATTAGATCTTGCATCACTTTCATCCATCAGAGAATTTGCAGCTCAAGTATTAAAGAATTTTCCTGAAATTCATGTATTAATTAATAATGCTGGCATATATACACCACTCAAGGACCATGCAATTACCGAAGATGGATTTGAAATTCACTTTGGTGTCAATCATCTTGGACATTTTTTATTAACCAATTTACTTATAGACCGTCTTAAAGAAAATGCACCTAGCAGGTTAGTTATAAATCAATTTGAGTAAAATAACAATCTATACTGTACGATCTGTATCTTATATATTTTTGATTACAGAGTTGTTATTGTAACATCTAAACTCTTAGAATCAGGTGTTATTGATTTTTCAAATTTAAATGGTGAAAAGGGTATAACGACTAAAGGACGTATGAATCCAGGTTATTGTAATTCAAAATTAGCAAATGCATATTTTGGCATGGAACTTGCAAAGAGAATGAAAGATTACAATGTGAATGTTTATATGGTTTGTCCTGGATTTGCTTATACAGGATTGTTCAGAAATGTCAAACGAAGTCGTTTTCATTATATTTTATTCTCTCCAATTGCTTTATTATTTCTAAGAACTGCAAACCAGGTAACATAGTACTTTAATAAATGTGATTATTGATAAAGTTATACTTGTTATATTTTCTTAATTAATTTTGTCAATTACATAAATTTTGTTATAGGGTGCACAAACTGTGCTACATTGTGCCATTGAACCTTCCTTAGCCGATGAAAGTGGACATATTTATCGAAATTGTGAGCTTTATGTTTCTGAAAAGGAATTAGATCCTAAAATAGCACTTCAGTTATGGGAAGTAAGCGAAAAAATGATAGCTGCCAAAGAGACTGCAAAATAAATGATTCATCTGATTCACATCTTTTTACTGTAAACGATTTGGGCATTCAAAGTTTATTTTTGTATATAAATTAGTACTGTAATAGATATAGTGGTACGTATTTTTATTATCACTATTCTTTTAAAAAATGTTTATTTATAATTTGGTGAATTTTTGCATTATTACTGCATTTGTTAATATGCATGAGATATACAAGATATTACCAACAGAATATTATAATATTCTGTATGGTGTAGCCAACTAAACTTAAGTAGCTGAAAAACAAACAGAATGTTACAAATAAAAGTCTTCAACAATATTAAAAAAATTTTTTCACTGATATAGTTTAAAACATAGAGGAAATAATCTTTTTTAAAATACAATTTACAATAAATGTAATTATGTTATGAAATTATTAGAAGCAAAGTGTATTTTTGAAAATACAAGTAGAACACAATATAAAGTATAATACTATTATATTTTAAGATATCTCAGAAACGTGAATTGTAATGTAAATAATAAGTCATGGATATGTGTACAATCTTGCTTTAATTTTGTATTTTTCTTATATTGCAATATTTGTGTTAAATATATATATATATATATATATATATATATATATATATATATATATATATATATATATATATATATATATATATATATATAAAAGAGAAAAAAAGAGAAAAAAGAAGAAAAAAAGAAAAAAAAAAGAAAAAAAGTATAGACATATTTGTAACATTTAATTGTCATTTAAAACTTGAAAAGAAACATGTACGTTTTATTTATAACGTATCATCTTAATTAAGAAAGATTAAATAAAAAATTTCATTAATCATCTTAATAAATCCAAGTATAAATGTAATATTTATCTAATAAATTATGATCACATTCGGTAAATGCTTCAGAACTTTGGTTGGTCCTCTTATACAGTTTATCCAATCTTTAAATAATCTTAAAATCAAAAATCTACATTTTTATATATTATTCTTTATATTATAAGGAGAAACGCAACATAGCTGAGAAGCTCAGAAAAACAACTTGAAATTTTTTTAGAAATATACATAATATCATCTGCTTCATAAAATATTAATTATTGAAGAGATAATAAATAAAATATAAATCACAAATACTATATAGATATATACAGAATGAATTGTGTAATTCAACAAGCTATAGAACATTATTAAAGATAGAAAAAACTATCAAGTTATTATTAATAGAATCGCATGATTTTTTTTCTACGATTCTCAATGTATTATAATTATGCAACTTCTATGAAAAAGTACTACGATTATATTATCATTTTATGATATAAAGTTGTATTCGAATGTGTACGGCGATTACAGTTTTAAGAAAATAATATTTATAAAACAATGCAACCCCCCTCCTCTTTTTTACTATTTTCTTTCTGCAACAATAATAAAGATATACTTGATCAAAGTTGCATACTTCGATCCTAACACATTTTATATGTACTAAATAACTCTTTCGAATTTTTTTACAAGATTTACTCGCATATACAATAACTTTATATTTGAATTAATAAATATTACAGCCGTGGTTTCATAACTTTGAAGCTAGTTTTCTTATTAGCTAAGGCTTCAGTACGTGCATAAACATCTTCTGAACTGCGTCTAATAATATCTATATAATCGCTTGATGCTTGAAAGTCACATTGCTTATCTTTTTCTTCAAGCATACAATTGTATTCAGTAATAGTATTGTCACATTTTTGTGTTGCTACTATGGAATCTTTATGCTGAAAATGATAAATACAATAATTGTGTATGTTAAGATATATATATATATATATATATATATATATATATATATCTTGTATATTATCTATATAAAGATAAACAAATGTTATTGACAATTACCATTGCATTATATTTAACACAGATATCTTCATCATTTTCTTTTGACCATTTTTCAATTTGTTGCTCTACTTCTTCATTTGGCCTGTAGTGAGTAAAGACATAATAATATTCTTCTATGATATTGTTACGTTTAAAAATGTGTTGTTTTTAAAAATTTGCATTTAATGAATCTTACCTTAGTTGAGAAGTAAATTGTTTATCTAATGTTTTTTTATTAGCTAAGTGACATTTTTCTGTATAGCTACAAATCGAATTTGTTCTTTCTTTCTTTTCAGTTTCATCATAAGTACATCCTATTATATCATCTAGAGATAAACAGGATTTAGCAATACGTTCTTTACATGAATTAATCATGAAAGGAGGTTGTTCCAAAACATCACAATTATGATCATTTTGGGCATAATAATGTGTACAATAATCTTCCGAAATATTATTTTCTAAATGTAACATATCCGTATGTTCTCCGTTTTTCAATGTATTCTTTGCACTATCTCCAATGTTTTTTGCATTGTCATGATTTGAAGAAATATTTTGTTCATTTTCCCCTTTTTTGATCGTATTTTTATCATTTGGGCTTTCATCTCCATCATTTTGGCTATTGCTTAAGGCCATTTCACAGCTACTTATAGAATTTGAACTCCTATCCCTAATACTGACAGAACCTTCTAAACTATCAGTAACATTTGCTGACTTAGAAACAGATGTAGGTATTGTTATTTCAATATTACTGTCGATCGTAACATTATCATTATTTTGAAGAAAATCGTCACTTACATTTGCACTGATAGTATTAGTCAGAGTGGTACAATTTAATGTTTCATTACTGCTATTGCCAGATCTGTTTCTAGCTAACATTAATGTTCTGTCATCTATGGCACTTTCTTCCGATTTGCAAATTCGTTTCGATTGACTACCTAAAACAAGAGGCTGTACAGGTTTATCTAGACCTTGATCTAAAGAAGATCCCAGGGAGGATTTTATTGATTTTAATTGGCCCATTGATCGCGACGATCTATGGCATTTTTCAAAAATAATTTTCTGTATTGGTGGTGTAAGAGGAACATTCTGTTTACCGTTACCTACTTCTGTATCTAATGATGAAGTAGAAAATGTTCTTTTTGAATTGTCCAAACTGTAAAAGATTATTATCTTTTTAAAATATATTAAATGATTTGACACTATACATGAACTAACGCAAATACACTTACTGCGATTGGTTTGGCTTCATTTTTAATAAGGTTGCTAAATTTGATAATGTTGCTCTTAAATCAGTAGTAGGAAGACCACAATACCAGCGCAATTGTGCTATGTTCTTATTTAATAAATAAACACCATAGTGAAATTGTAATCTATCTTTACCTCTGGCAAATAATGGAAATCTATAAAAAATAATATTTTTTATAGAATATTCTATTTATTAAAGATTCATAGAGAAAAATATTGATAATGCTTACTGCCTATCATTATCAGGAAGGCTTTCTATAATGTGATCAATAACTTTACTACGAGATCCGTAATGTATAACAGGATATCTGGTGGGTATATTGAGAAAATTTGCGATCATTTGTGTTGTATGTGTCACAAAACCCAATGCCACAGCTACTTGTGTATCATTTGACAATTCCAAATCTTCACTATCTGGTAAATGTATGTCATGTATTGTGAATTTTCCATTGCTATCCTATATAATATAATATTCGAAATTAATTAAGCTATTAATAATGTGAAATATATAAATTAAAAAATTATATATTGAATGTTTAAATTATTATACCTGTTTAACAGGATAAATTAAGCTTAATTCTGAAATTAACTGACGCCGACGATGAGCCAGTTGGCTGCTCATTTGAATGTAAGTTTCTCTTGTATCTACATGACTTTGACGCCATTCGTGCAATCTTTCAATATCTTTGTTAAGTTCTCTATATCTTTCCATCAAATCAGAACCTGTATACAAGAGAATTGTAGATTATCTTAATTTATATTAAAAAATTACATTAATAAGAAATTAAATTTTTACGTATCAACTCATAAGTAAAATATATTCAATATATACCATGATCTTGATTTTCTTCTGCAATAGTTGCATGCAATTGGTTTAATACCCTTAATTCTCCCATTTTTCTTGCCCTTTCTTGTTCTAATAGTTTTGTTCTAAATTTTGCCATTTCTAATTCCTTACGTATTTTAAGTATTTCTGCTTTTTTTTCCCTATTAACCGTACGAGGTTGAAATAATCTGTTTAAAGAAGATTGAGGATATTTTGGCGTTTGAAAATTATCACCAGAGGCAATGCGCATTCTTAAAGCTATCACTGAATTGGTCTGTTGTTTAAGTGCTTGCATCTTGCTTCTCAGACTAGTCAATTTATTTACAGTATAGCTATCCTTTACTTCGTTTGCATTAACATTTATACGGAGATATCTTTTCAACTCTGGTGTTGTTATAAAACAATAAGCAGGTGTAAAAAATCCACCATTAAAGTAAAAAATTATAGAATTTTCTTTTAGAATTATTTCCAAGTTGTTGGGTAATTTAGGACCAATATATGCCAGGCCAGTGAAAGAAATACCCCATGTGAACACAGTAACGTCAGATATATTATTATCGACAGCTGTTCTTTTCCATAGCCTTAGAATTATTTCTATTTGTAAAAAAAGATATATATAAATATATATATATGTATAATATTTATCATCTATTTTATTTCATAGAATCAAAATAAATTAAATAAAAATCTGACTGTACCATTGATAAAAATTACAATCAATTATCTCATTTTTAATACAAAACTGCGATTATGAGTACTAACAGATTGTTAAGCTCACCACTGGCAGATGAGTAACCTGTGGCATGTAAAGTAGGGACTTCCAGACTAGACCATCTAGGATTCGCATTATCTATTAATTCGCTTGTATATATTGGAGATGACATAGTTGTTCTATGCAAAGTGTAATAAAACCAACAAATCTCGGTATTTACATTTGTCCTCAATTTATATCCAATTATTTGGATTAAACTTCTAAGTCTCAACTAAAACATATATTTCATGCAGAAAAAGATATTGTTTATAAGGAACACCAAATCATATTATTCAAAATGTATACACGTATATAAATTTATATACATTGAATTAATCGATTACAAATTATAAAATATAATGTATTGTCAACGAAAAAAAAAAAAAAGTGACAGTATATAGAATAAATTACCTGCTGTGTAGCAAAGGGTAGCCAAGTTTTATATCGTGGTGCGATACGGGGTTGAAGGGTCAAATCTAAATCTCTAACGAGGTTTCGCGTCTCGGAAACCTCCATTATTTGCTTTCATAGTAAAATACACATAATACCATTAAAAACGCAGAAAACATTTCTTAAACATGATATGTAATTAATCAGAAATCGATGAGATAATGATTGTAATAGATAGGCAGGTTATCCATATAACTTTAATACACTCATATATGTAATACTATGTATAACGATTGTATCATCTTCATTATTTCGTCTTTTGATATACCATCAAATAATAATATGATCCTCTTATCACATAAATATGTACATTCATATGTATATATATATATATACATATATAAATATATGTGAGTATACTTTATTCCTATTTGTAATCAAATAACGTCATTCGACACTTCTGACAGTTCTCCACATTGACACCTTTCATTCTTAAAATTTTATACATTCCATTGCCACTTATAGTTTTCTAAAATAACTAGACTGTACCTGGTTATTTTTATTACCAACATTTATATTCACTTTACATACACGTTTCTTATTAAAAGTTCATACAGATTGGACAATTAATAAAGCATACCGACTAAAGCTGACCAATCATTTTTTAATATATCTATCATCTAAATATTTTATTTTGAAAATCGTTCTACCCTAATTCGTTTATTTTCTTTTTATATAATGATAAAGCAACTAATGGAAAATGAATCGCTATTTTTAGATCTATACGCCATCTCCATATTTTCTACTTAAAATGCTGGAAAAGCATACGCGTGAATTATCTTTCCTTTATCTATTTTTGAACGTTACAGCCAATGCAGGCAGATTATTACTCCATCCTTTGCTATACTGTATTGTCTACCGACCGTATATACTTTAGCTAGTACAAAATGGTCGACGTGCCTTCGATGTAAGAAATAATTTTGTGTTACAATATTTCGTTATTTTATAAAGAACGTAGGCAAAATAAGATATACTCGATACTAATGGATTTGTAAAAACAATAACATTTTCGGTACGTATTTTTTTATGCTATTATTATAGATATAAGTGAAACTATGTACAACTGTCAATACGGCTTCCTTTGGTAACAAAGTGTGTACGTAGGCCCTTTCGATGTATAAAATAAATGCACGTACGATTAATGCCTTCCTCTTTGCCCATGTCAATTTTTAATAACATCAAGTTAATTCCTATACAAAAGTCAAAAATCATATTTTCCCTTTCAAGAACGAATTTAAATGATTATTCTTTGATTAATATTATTCCAATGATATAAAATTGGTAGAATAACATTTAAAGATTTTTACAATATTTCAGATTATTGCGTCAAGAAATTAAATATTTCTTAAATCATCGTCAGAGTTAGACAAGGAAAAAAAAAAGAAAAAAAAAAAAGACATGGAGAAACGGCAGGAGGTACTAGCTCCATTTTCGTCTGGTAAGTTTATATTATATTGTAATTTAACTATAATCTTTTAAATCATGCTTTTCCTATGTAATAAAATTATATCTCTTTCAGTTAGTAACAAAACTTTTTTATCGCACTAACCTGATAAGAAAAATATAACTTTTGCTTGTATAAATAATGCCTTTTTTCTTCTTATTCCTTTTCTTTTTGTAACTTATCTTACTAAAAGTGTAAGTTCTATAAACAAATATGAACTATTTTAAACACTATATATATATATATATATATCTTTCTCTCTCTCTATATATATGTATTTGTTATATCTAATTAAATAACAATAGAAAATAGGTAAAAAAAATATAGAAACGTTTTTATCACTAACGAAACAAAATATTCTCCATGTAACATTTTCAATTCTATTTATGGTTATGGTATATATTATAGTATATAACATATATAAAAAAAAAAAAAAAAAGATTACATGTATTCTGGTATTTATAATTTATATAAAAGTGATTGAAGTTGTGAAATATAAAAGATAAGTATAAAATATTGATATTAAAGGAAACAAATCAAAATTTTGTTGATTAAGAAAAAGTCAATACTCACTCGAGATATATCGTAAAAATATATTTGACATATCGAAAAAAAGACGATTTGAAATCAAATTACACGCGCGATCTGTCTTATTCAAAAGAAAATAAATCTCTACTTTTACGTAAAAGCGCTACGGTCGACCGCGATACAATAATAATCTTCCAATATGTGAAACGGTCGTATATAAAAGTAGATATTTCATTGGTCGTAGATCACGTGATACTGAAATAAATTTCGACCAATAATTATCTCGCAAATATTTACATGTCCAACGAAGACATCGTTTACAAATAAGAAGTTATAAAATTTAATTATTCAAGGAAATATCGAATTAATATATATATATATATATATATATATATATATATATATAACGTATTACATATAACAAATCATTATGATATATAAGTATCTTTTGTAATTGTATGATCTAAACAATTAAAAGATATATAAAATCAATGGCGCGATTGTGATAACGTATAATGTATTTGTTAAAAGCGTCATATGATTCTTCTATCTAGATAACAAGAAGCGTTAATACTTCTCATTACGTTTCAATCAATGATAAAACGATTATTGGACAACATTACCAATTCGATGGGGATTAACGGATATATCGTCGTTAGATCGATGATTTCATTTATATCGAAAATTTGAATCAAATATCAATCGTATATAATAACGCGCCAAAGAGTTTAAAATAAATGTGTAAAGAGAATCGTTGAATATATATATAATAGAGGAAAGGTGGGGGGGGGGAGAAAAATTGGAGCCTGTAGAATGATTATAAATTGTGAAGTATGATGTGAATCGGAGGACTGAAAGGACGACAAAAAAAAGACGACGTAGGGAAGGTGGAGATGGAGATGAAAAGGTAGAGAAGAAGGGTGAGTTGCTAGGGAAGGGATGTGGAGGAGGCAAGTTGGCAATGTGAGAGGAAGAGAAAGACGGATAGACAGAGAGGGGAGAGAGAGAAAGAAAGAGAGAGTGAAAGAGAGAGAGAGAGAGAGAGTGTCATTATCACGGTCTGGGCCAAGTTTGGTTAAAAGCATGGAAAAAAAAGTATTTTTTAACTACTACATTTAAATACTGGAAAAACTGATAAATATTTTGAGAAGTCGTACGGCAATATTGAATATATATATATATATAGACGCACACATATGTAGAGACATACATATATACATAAATACGTAGATATGTATTAGAGTATACGTCAGGTGTGTGTCACGTGTGTGGGTAGATTTTGGAGAAGGAACAGGAAGGGAAAAAGACGAGTCGCATTTGGTGGGCGGAGGTAAAAGTTCTGAAGGTCGGCGGGTGGTAATGGGGTGGGGGGTGGTAGTAATGGTGGTGGTGCTTTTACTAGGTGGGGTAGTGCGCACGGCGGATCAATTCGCTTTGCGCTTGTGAGCAGCGCTACGGGTAAGAGCAACAGTCTGTCTACCCCCTGCTACCCGGAAAAGAAGTGCTCGAGGACTGTGCTAACGTGTCTTGTACTTACTTACTTACTTACATGCAGCCCATCGTTGGTTAAGAGAATGACAATAAGTTACGATAAATTAAATCGGTGTGTAAACGAAACATAACATAGTTTATTCTATTATGTCGATAAGAGGATTATATTTATTATTTCACGATATAAATTACGACAAATTGTGAAAAAGAACTACGAGGGTAAAAATTGCAAATAGGAAACGTGACTGCGAAACGTTTCATCCGCCCCCCTCCCTCCCTCTCTCTCTCTCTCTCTCTCATTCTTTCTTCCTACGTGCATTTCTCTAAAAATTTAAAACACCTGCCGTTAAATAAGATATCATAAGAATTGATGATCTTTATCGATGAGCTCCCGCGGTTCCAAATATAGAATGAATTTTATTTTTCTTTTCATTCCACACGTAATCCTTATCTCTCGATGTTACCGTTCGTGTAGTACTTGATGTTTTACCAATCATGGAACTACGACTTTATACATACGTCAATACTTAACGTAATATTATAACGAGGTAATCGTATAATTATTTCATTTTTGATTTAGTTCTTTTTTATTTTTTTTTATTTATTCCTTCATTTTTTTTTTTTTTTTCCTAATGAAGGTAAGGAAGATTTTTTTTATCGAATTATTCGTCTATGTAATTCTCTTTTGTGACATCGGTGCAGTAGGAATAGTACCTGGCGCGGAATAATTTGACCTAATTTCTATTGAATATGGTTCATAGTGTCATCGTCGCGCGACACAAAGATCGGGAGACTGGCTCGATTGTCGGTAGACGTTTCTGTTTGTTCTTCTTGCAGTCAATAGGTGCGAGGACGTTCTAATATCGGTTTTTCTCTACCACGATACGGTTCGCAAAGTGTGTCGTCGTTTGGCGATGCATGTCACTTTCATTCTCTTTATTGTGCGACCCTGTATGTCATTTGATTCTTTGTCTTCTTCTTCAGATCTGTTGATATATATATATACCTAATTTAATTACAAAAAGGTGGGCATTGCATAAATGAAAATAAATTAGAACAAGTTAGACAGAACAATGGGAATAGATACGTATTATAAACTTTCAACTAATTACAAGTGTATATTAGCAATATCAATATTTTTTTAGATGAATGTCCCAATAGCGGAGAGGATAGCGAAGAGGATGTAATAACGGACTATCTTGGCTCATCGCATTCCGACTGTGACCGTGTGCCTACTATTAATGGAGATCTTGGTGGCCTGAGTCTACATGGAAATATAGTCACAGAAACTGGTTATACCGAAGATAATACCAATAAAACAATCACCATGTCTGGAGGGAATTCTGAGCAGCAACAGCAACATCCGTTGCTTACACTTGGTACTAATATTCAAACTCAGCCTAATCCTCTTGTACCCATTATTAGTGTCACACCTCATTCTCCTGGTTTTGCTAAGAACTATCCTGTATTAGGTAAATATTTTGAAATCAAATTTCATATCTGACTAATAAGAATTCATTGGTCTGTATCTAATTACTGAAATTATGATTTTTTTTCTTTTTTTTTTTTTTTACAGAGGACAATCTGCAGCATTTGCATGAAATTCATGACTGGATTCAACGTATGAGAGACTTGACGATGAATACTTTGGGAAACAATAATCGTATGCCCCATGATGTACCTCAGAGACTGACCTCTTCGTGTCCTTCCTTATGTCCATTGATACTTATAGAGGGTGGACATCGTTCCAATAATCATGAAGCAGGATCTGATCCAGATCTCCTTGTTAACTGTTCAACCAATAGCTCTCCGACACATTTTCCATCTATGAACTCTCATGCACAACCTGTACAGGGCATAGACAGAAGACGAAGTTGGACAGATTTGGAAGATACTAGACGTGGCCGACGCAGATATTCCGGGCAAAATCATCTGCAAGCACAAAATATGGTTAATATATATTAAATATAAATTTATCGATTGACCGTGCATTTTTTATATTTCTTTTTTATTTTTAATCGCTTTATATAAATTTTACTTTGTTGAAATGATTTGTTTTTATTTTAATGTCAATGCAAAATATTACTCATTATTATTTCAGCGACAACGCAGCATTAGTTTAAGTAGTCTGGACAGTGAAATGGAACTAGAACTAGATGGAAAATCTTGTAGTGGACCTGTAGGGGTAGGTAATCGAGCATGCAGATCACAAGCAAGTACTCATTCCTTAAATGAGGCAGACCTTGTGCAGGTAATTTTAGATTAGAAACATTGGTCAAAAATACAGGTATAGTAATATACGTATGTACTTTCCTGTCACAGAGTGAATATCAGAAGATTGTCTTAAAAAGAAATAGTCAAAGATTAGGTGAAAGTAGCAGTTTGATGCCAGGTTTAACTGGTGCACGTTTACCTCTCCAGAAATCTATTTCAACCCCTTCCATCGTTACACCGCCAATTCATACGCATCTCACTGAGTCCGGAACACGAACAACACCTTCTCTAGCAGCGTAAGTTGTTTTATGTTTATCCATTTGCTACAAATGTCAACATTATTCTTGTAAAGTAAACGATATAAATATGTCTGCACTGTTTATACAAAAATCTTTAGTTAAATATCATAAAACATTATTACTACCATCACTTCTAACTAGAATTTATTGATGCACGAAATACTTAAACTTTAATTTATTGTGATTTATAAATGCTTGTTTTTGTTTTTGAACTATATGTAAATAAGTGTAGCGTTTATCTATAAGATAATTGCAAATCGACGATCATACTCCGTCACTGTAAAAACATGAATTATTAGAACTGATGATTCCCAGCTAAAACTTTATTTACTCAAGTTTTTCATGTATTGATAACAACGCAAAACGATGCATTTTAGTTAAAGTAATATAATGTATTTCCTAGAGAAGGTCAAATAGAATTGTATTACATTTATATGACACAAATGTGTCTGCCTTTGAGTGAAGAAATACGAATGTAAATAAATAACATTAGATTTGTAGAAAGTTGTAATCAAAACAGATTTTTCAATTCTTGGAATTGAAAACAAAATCATTCAATTAATTGTACAATGTTAATTCTCTGTATATACAAAAATACAATTCATAATACCTCAGAATGCCATGTAATGTCATCGTTTCTCGCGTTGTCTCGCCATTTTCAACGGGTGGGGGTACATTGAGGCGTTGCATGAACTGCAACGTCATAACTTTCACGCATTACATAGTCATAATTATCGTGAAGACAAAAGGGGCATTCCAAATGTCCAGTTATCGGTTGATGTGCCGTTGAACGCGTGAGTATTTCGTTTATAAGAATAGAAAGTGCTTATTTGTATGATACATTGTATGTATTATTTTAATGTATACTTAATTAATTTATTTTATTAAAATTATAATTAATTCAAAAATGTTTAGATCATGGAAAAAAGAAAAAAGTAAAATAGTACATTTTAATTTATAGAGAAACTGCATATGATGATCAACATTCTGAGAAGACCAGAAGAAAGCGTGGATCTATTTTCTTCCGTAAGAAAAAGGTAGATAAATGTTTCTTACTGTGTTCATTATGCTCTCTGACAATTTTTTCAAATAATTTTTTTTTTTTTTTGAAATATTACTATAGGATAAAAGTGGGAAAAAAAATAGTCAACAGCAACATGCATGGACCACAATGACAACTGGAGCACAGGGAAATCATCAATGTGATGTTTGCATGAAGCAATCAACGAGTAAACCAATTCTTCATTGTGAAAGTAAGCGTAATAAACCTGTATGAAAATTCATGAGTTTAAAATTAAAATTTATCTCTATAATTTGATTGTTTTAGATTGCGGATTATCGGTACATCAAAGTCAAGGATGCAAGGATCATTTGGTATCAGAATGTACCAAGTCTAAGCATCAGTCTGTAAAAGCTGTTATAAAATCAACATCGAGTATTTCTTCGGTTACAAGTAACAATAGCGTGAAAAGAGGTTCGACGGCATCGTTACCATTACCAACATCATCTGGAAGTGGAAGGTAACTGCATCAATGTTGTATACAACGAAAATATTTAATATATGCATTGAATCCGCGTATCTGTGGTTGAGATTCGCACGCAATTGGCATGGCTAAGCCCAAGCTCGGAGCTTTTCATAAATTTTTGCCGATCGTCATTATTAAATGAATGAAACAAATGAATGGATCGATTTCAAAATAATTATTTCAAACATGCCATTCCACGAATTTATCGATTTATATCTTATTTTATTTTTATATATGATTATATGAGAACAAATCCATATATATTTTTATAAAAATTCAATTAGATCTAAATACTAATATGAATAATTTTATTTTACGCTGTGTTACTCCGAGATTTTGGCTGGCTCATAAGCTTGTTATTTCTGATTGATTTTGCAATTAGCTATATCAATAGTACAGCAGGCTTTCGCGTATTCTCGAATTTTCATATATCTCGATTGATATATTATTTACATATACATATATACATATATATATATGTTTATGTACATATTGAAGCACAGAATATGGTGCTGAGATCTTTTATAAAAATACTCACCTTCCGATAACATGATGCTTTGGGTAAGTGGTCGTTGTGATGCTTTCTTCCGCTAAAAAAAAAAAAAAAAAAAAAAAAAGACAATAGACGATGATCATATTTTTTTTTTCCCCGTATTACATGCATAATTATGAAGAAAAAAGATCATATCCCTCATGATTTGAAATGTGCTATTAAATACAACAATTCTCTTTAACACTATTACATAATTCTCGGATAGTACATAACAACATGAAAAGAAAAATATAATTAACACATAGCTTGGATCGCGTACTTTAAGAAGAATAAATAGCGAACGCCTATAAGGAAATTGTTGAAGGAGGGAAAAAAACAAACGATACACGAAATGAAATTGCCCTAATGCAGTGTGTGCTTTTTCCTCCCCCGTGCATTCCCTCTCGTGCATCTACTACGACAAACCGATCGATCGTTCGACGATTAAAGGGAAATTAACAGCAAGAAAACAGTGACAAGCTACAGCCCTTGGCGGCGAGTTGCCACCAAGCTCGGAGTCAAGTAAGTTTCAGATGTCTGATGTGTTTTTTCCTATTTTGTCGAAGCGTTCGCTCGTTTTTGTTCGTCGTGTATTATCCTACGTATTTAGTAGGACAAACCACGTATCAATCTTATTTGCCAATTATTTTTCACAACAATACACGTACACATCCTGTCAGTAAGACATTATTGAATTCTCACATAGTTTAACATAAAAAAAAAAGATCATCATCCTGCTTGTCTATGCTTCGGAATTGCTTGCTTGTATGATTTATGTTCATTCACTTATACTTTTTTTTTCTATCTCTCTTTCTCTTTCTCTTTCTCTTTCTCTCTCTCTCTCTCTCTCTCTGTATCACTCTCTGTCTCTCTAACTTCTTCACTGTGACCTCATTCAAGGTAATATCCACTATCTAGGGTATGTTTGGAATCTTAGCTTGATCAATAATATTTTCTTATAAAACAGATATATATATATATATATAAGCAAAATAAAATCGTAAGTATAAGGCTAAGATTTAGAGTACACCCTTAATGCGATATGAACAATTACTTTCATAATTATCATGAAAAATTTCACAATCATATTGTTTTTCGCGTTATTTCTACCTGATTGAATTCTTCTCTTTTAAACCTCTATTTTAATCTCTTCTTTGTTGCAAGTCTAATACTTATTCTTACTTTAACAACATTTAACTTTATTTTTATTGTACGCTGTTGCTGCAATCTTTTCTGGATTCTTTCTCTCTGAAAAAAAAAATCTATAATGGGGGTGCTTCTTAGATCAAAATACAATTATCAGATTTATATTCATAGTTTTTTAGAAGTAATAAATATACTGACCTAAGATGTTATTGAAACATTAATATTAAATTATTTAATAATAGAAGATACTATATATGTTATTAGATTAACAGGAGAAAATGTATATATAATATGTTTGCATCTTTGAATCCCTCATACCTTATACATAATGTGTAAATTTGAAGAAAATTGAGAAACCCGACCTTTGTGTGTAAACCAATTTAAAAAAATAATATGACAATATTTCTATATTACTTTTGTACCTGACATTGATATTTAGATATATTGAGAAACAATGGTTTTATTAGATATAAGTATTTTAATTACATTATTATATAAAGTGTACAAGGAATTTATATCTTCAGTGGGGTTTGTATAGAAGGTAATATTGAAATTGTTTTCACAAAAAAAAAAGCATCATTATTACATGCTTTTGTTAAAAGTCTTTGATGAGATTCAGAATGCATAGGAGAATAATATAGTTTTATTTATTATATGAACAAATTTATTTCTATTACAGTCAAACAATTAATGAGGAAAAGGATACAGATGGTAGTGGTTCACATCGGGATGCTTCCAGGTTTGTAATATCTTTTTTTTTTTTTTTTTTAAATAAATAAATAAATATAATTGATAATATATTGTCTTTTATTATTTCAGTGGTTGGGAAGAATTCGATTTTGGAGATGAAGCACATCAGTTTACTGTAGGTGATCTTGAAGGCTTAGATCCTGAACTGGGCTTAGGAAAGGAAGAACATGATTCATGGAGTACAGCCATTGGAAGACACGTAGCATCACGTCTCGTAGATCATTGTGAACGCGAAGTGAAGAGGCAAGAGCATATATATGAATTTGTGTTAACAGAGAAACATCATTGCTTAGTATTATTAGCCATGGAAAGGATCTTCGTGGAAGGTTTACGACGTCATTTCCGTTTGGGACAACCAAATCTAGAACGAATGTTTCCAAGATTACGTGATCTCATCGAAATTCATTTAAGATTTCTACAGAAATTACGTAAACGTCAAAATGCAAATTCCGTTGTTCCTACTATCGCCGACATACTCGTCGAACAATTCTCAGGTGAAAATGCGCAACGTATGAAAAGTGCATATGGAGAATTTTGTAGTCGTCATAGAGAAGCCGTTGAAACTTATAAGTATTATTTGCATCATGATACTCGATTTGAACGTTTTGTACGTCACTGTCAGGTAATAACGTGATTTACAATATAATTTAGATCTTTTTATTTTATTTATTAAAGACGACATATATTTATATAAATCAATACTTTTCTCAATCTATAGACAAATCCTTTGTTGAAGAAGAAGGGTATTCCAGAATGTATATTGTTCGTTACACAACGTTTAACAAAATATCCATTACTAGTCGAACCACTTATTAAAACCGGTATTATGCAAGATGAAGGAGAGAGCTTGAGAAAAGCTTTGGGACTAGTGAAAGAAATTTTAGCTGATGTAGATGCGTGCGTGGCAGATAAAGAAAGGGAAGATAGAAAATTAGAGATTTATAATAAGTGAGTAAATATGTTGCTTTTTCTTTTTCACATTACAGTATTATTATATACTATAATATGTAATAAATAATGTTTTTATATGTAGGATCGACGCGAAATCGTTTGCCACGTACCGTGGTGCCAAGTTCAAAAAATCGGATATAATGGCATTTAATAGAATTTTAAAATTCGAAGGCACGGCATATTTAATGCAAGGTCGTGGAAAAACGACTGCCATCGTCGTAGTAGTTCTTTCCGATATATTATTCTTCTTAGTTGAAAGAGATCAAAAATATGCTTTCTTAGTTCCGGACAATAAAGCTGCTAGTGTGGTATCGTTACAAAAATTATTGGTACGAGAAAAAGCTGGCCAAGAATCTAGGGGTATATACTTGATAAGTAGCAATCCGGCGGAACCTGAAATGTTTGAGTTAAAAGTTCAAAAGCCTAAGGACAAACAATTCTGGATTCAAGCAATACGTTCGGCGGTTGAGGCTTGTCCTCAAGAACCTGAAAATGATACGGACGTTCTTATGGATGGCAATAGTAATAATGAATTAAGGGATACACGTTCATCCTCCATATCGATGCTTTCCGTCGAAGAAAGGCAAAAAATGATTAAAGCTAAGGAATCGCACATATTTAGAATTGTCGGTAGGTTTATTTTTAATTTAATTCAGCACGATCCACCGATCTCTAAATTATATAAAATTAATTTAATCGATTTAATTTTTTAACGTTTCGAAAATCACAGGCGAATTACGAAAGAAGGACGCGGAACAGGCGTTGCTGTTCGAAGAAAAAATTAATTT
>NC_060964.1:7498206-7518206 GCF_910589235.1 Vespa crabro
TCTTCTCCGACAGTTACTAAAGAGTTACTCTATGATATCATAATTAAAAGATTATTTCAATTTTTCTTTTTTATTTATTTCTGTAGTTAAGGATCTTTTTATATATAAGTCGCCTACCTTTTCATGTAACCAACTGTCTCTTACATACTGCTTATTTCCAACAAGATTATAACAGATTTCTAGTTGATTGTTTGCAACGCTTAGACATCTTAAATTTTCACTATTGAGAAAAATATAATTATCATTATTAAACTGACTATTTATATATTTGATTAATCATTCAATATTTACCCTTTAACATTATCTGATCCTGCTAATAGGAATGGTTGTCCAAGCGCATTCGAAGGATGAAACTTAACTATGTAGCAATTATCTGGGTCATCACCCTGAAAACAAAATTAATAACAGTAATCAAGACTATTTTTTCTTTTTAACACACATAACGAAAAATTAACAATTATGCATTTGGATATATACAAGTCTTCTTGTTTTCCCATCCACCAATTTCTCAAAATATAGACAGCAGCATGTAAATGTGCATTAAAAGATTGCATATATTGGTTCGCCCGTCATCAAAGCTATAGCTCATAAACTTTACCAATTTTTGCTGTAAAATTTTGAAATGCACTAATAACACAGATTGTGAATAAATACTTAGGCTGACTTGTTTTAATTTATCTTTGTATAACTTACCTAATATCAAATAAACTGAAATAATATATTATAACTTCTATTATGCAATTCTTTCTAGATATATATATATATATATATATATATATATATATATATATATATATATATATAAAATATTATAACCAAAATTTTGAATAATACTACAATTGTTAAACAAAAAAGTAATACCTAAAAAATAATATAACTAAAACATACGTGTGCTAATGCTAAACTGCTACGTTTGAACCTTGTATATGGAGTTACTCCTTCAGCATTCCAAAATTGCAACGACGATGTAAATGTTGTACACCATAGATTGTCATTGTTCATCCAGCCTAATCCATCCTTTTATTTAAAAATACATGTAATAAAAATAATTAATCAATGCTATATTATTAAATTTGTATTCAAAAAAATTACATACAGACTTACCACCGAGGACTCGGTATTTAATGAATATCTTAATGCCATATCTTCTGTAGGCTGCGTTAGATCAAAGATATTGATAAGACCATCTACACTACCGGATGCCAAAATATCTCGTTTGTTGGGATGAAATGATAAGCGAGTCACATCATCCATATGTGACTGCCAATAACCTCCAAGAAGATTATTATCCTTACATTCTACTTTAGAATTACTATGCCTGATATCCCAAAATAAAATAAATGTATCTCCACCGATGTGTTCGGTTCCACCAGCAATAAGTCTTTCATCGCAACTTATATCAAAACTAGCTAATGGTTTTAATTTTCCATCTTCAGAACTATCTAGAAAAAGCAGTGTATACATATCTATATTAGAATGTGTACTATACAAATTTAGAAAAATACTTTCGGGAAATCATTTTAAAATGATAATTCTTTTAATTTAAAATATATGACAATGAATAATATGAACCTTTAAATTCTGCAACTGCTTTTCCTTTAGCACGTAAATCGCATGCAGTAATTATTCCTTTATTAGTTGCCGTATATATAATATTCTTGGAGGTAGGACTAAATTTGATTCCAACAATAGTAGCTTTATTATGAGTTAACGTAGTAGTCCTACTTAAAGTTTCTCCTGCTGTATAGATGACGCACAAATGATTGGATGAAGCCGTTCCGATTCTGAATTCTGGTTCACTAAAGACAATAAATTAATATTAACTCGATTATAACAATTAATAAGATAAATACAAATTAAAGCAATTTCTATGTATATATGTGTGTGTGTATATATATATATATATATAGATTGAATGTTTGAATTATGTTTTAATAATATTTTCGAGTCATGTGAACTTACGGTCTAAATTTGGTAATAAAAAAAAAATAATAAATAAATAAATAAAAAAATAAAAATAAAAAAAAATGAACAAAAAGAAAAAGGAAAAAGAAAAAAAATGTTTACCTTTGAGTTCCACAAACTGCTAAAACATAACTTTTTCGAAACACCGTTTCTTCAACCGATAATACTAATTCGTTTTTCTTCTTCACAGACATGTTGTTATTCTGTTTCGCTGTACCGTTCTCTACGCTAAGTTTTTTAAGAGAATCGATTATATTTGCCATATTTTTTAACACAAAGCTTTGAAGTAGACGCTACGCATTTGAGGTTATTGTCTCATTTGAATTATAAACATGCTTTGTCCGGAAAATAATACATCTGTTAATTCATATTAATGTTAAACATTTTCTATTAATTCCGTAACATGCATATGAAAGTAAAAATAATATACAAAAATAAAAGAATTCTTTTCCCCGGTAAATTGCAAAATATTATTACAAATTATCTTATTACCTTTACAATGCCAACAAGAACGAAAATAACATAACCTATATTGTTATTAAACCGTTGATTTGGAGGCGCTAGCGTTGCAGAATTAATTCTTACAGTGCGCATGCGTATTTTCGTCGAATCAGTGGACCAATAGAATTCCTTTTGCATATTTATTTTTTTTATGAAAACGAGAAAATAAATACGTGACATAGTATTTATTTATTTATTAAATATTCTTACAATTACCAAATTATTATATCTCATTTAAACCGGATCGATCGAAGTTTTTTCGTAAAAATGTGGGGCCAATTCTAATAACCATTCCGATTGTATCATAGTTAAATCTTTCATATAAGTTTTATTAGTTTGTACTATTTCACAGTAAAGTATCCTAAAAGAATAATAAGATGTAGTAGAAACTAATAACAGAATGTATTAGAAAACCTTTGTAAAAGAATATGGATAAATTACCATTGTGGCTGTTGAATAGTATACAGGCAACTGTTCGAGTGGATATATAAATCCTTATCCCCTCGGATCGTTTTATATACACCAGTATAATGTAAATATGCAGCCTTTGGAAATAATCCCGTTGTTATGCATTTCAAGATCTGTTCTACGTTTCCTATGATAATAAATATTTATTTATAATAAAAAGCTATTTTAACGAATCGCAATTGATTTTCAAAGGATGATGATTACCATTGCAAGATGTCAAAGGAATATCCAATTTCTTTAACATTCGACAAATTTGTCCTCGAATTTCCGAAGCCCTTCTTAAAGCTTTATTGTTGAGAAAATTCTTTTGACACCAACTTGGCGTTTTATTTTTCTCATAAGCGATATAAACATTTAATAACGTCAATAGATCGCCTTCCTCTACTTCGAATTTACGATGAGCCACTCTGGCTTTTGCAATGGCTTGACCGCCGCCAGGTCGAATGAAAACATTTTGCACTTGAAGCATCGCTATTATCGAAGCAATTTCTTCTGAACAACCCATTTGTCCTATTTCGATAAGAAATTTTAAAACCATATTACGATAAATTTTGTATTCTAAACGAGATTAACTCGAGAGAGAGAGAGAGAGAAAAAGATAACTATTAAAATTATTACCGGAAACAATAAGACATTTTCCAAAAGTAGGTTCTAATGGCATTTCTGCCATTGTCATGCCTAAAGGTGTCGTCAGTTCTCCATCATTATCTATAGCACCTAACGCATAAAGTAATTCCATGCCTGCTATAAGATTTTTACTGGGTGGAGCCGATGGAAAATTGAATCGAAGTACATTATCGATTCCCAATGCTTTTAATTGTAAAATCGCTGGTGCTAAATCCGATCTTTGCATTTCTGGTGGGGTTGCTTCTGGTAATTCATTATAAGCTTCTTCCGTATATAATCTTCAAAAATGCAACAGCAACAATAAACAAAACAAAACAAAAAATATATATATATATATATATGTATGAAATGAGTTGAAAAATTGATAGCTAGAACAATTTCTTTTTCGTTTATTACCTATAAGTTTTTCCACTTTGAATTCGACCAGCACGGCCGGCACGTTGATCAGCCGATGCTTTGGACACGGGTACAATAGTAAGACTATTAGTTTGCGTTTCCGCCTCAAACCAGGGCATCTTGACAAAGCCGCAATCGATCACTGGAATATATCGTAAAGTACATTACATTAATATGACTTTTCTCGTTCAGAAGAAAAACTTTAATGTTAACATTACGAAACTAAAAGTAGCATGAAAGCGTACTGTGATTCTACCGTAAACGACGTTTGGAATAGTAATTGAAGTTTCAGCGATATTTGTCGCCACGATAACTTTTCGGGTGTCTTTGGCAGCTCTCCAGAATACCTTGAGTTGTTCATTGTTTGGTAGAGATCCATACATTGCCAATGGTTGTAGTTTTACTACACACACACACACATACATATATATATATATATATATATATATATATATATATATATATATATACATGAGAAAAAAAAAAGAAAAAAATAGAGAAAAGATTAAAAAACTAAGTCGTCTGATATAAGTTATTCGAGATATTATTCGTTACGCATTATTTTAAAAATCTTTTCTCAACAATAAATATATACGTATTTAATTCTTTTTATTTGTTTCATTAAAGAAAACTAATTTGGAAATAATTCAAACACGATTGTTAAAATATCTCAAAATGAAATATATATGTATATATGACTTAAAATATCTTCATGATCACTGATACAAATAGAGTATTTTCTATTTACGTTTTCCATCCTTTATAAGTTTAGCATGTTCTGATAGAAGAGAAACTGCCTGATCTACTTCGTCGAGTCCTGTGAGAAATGCTAGAATGTCACCGGGTTCCTCTACTTCGTGAATCTTTAAAGCGGTATCCACAACACTCGTGACGTAATTTGCTACTGGTTCTAAAATTATAAATTCAAAGAAAAAAGAAAAATGTCTAAAACATTAAGAGACTAAGATTTTACGAAACACAAAGCGTGTATATACAAAACAAGTTAGCTCTACCTCTGACGTATAAAATATCTACTGGATATAATCTACCCTCGACGCTCATAATCACAGCAGTATCCTTTGAAGAATCCTTTGTTGTATTCATATTAAAAAAATCGCGTAACTGTTCGGCATCGACCGTTGCAGAGGACACAACGATCTTTAAACTTTTGCGTTTCTATAATGACATAAAATCATTAATGATTTTTAAGGGAAAAAAAATAACAAATGTTACGTTTACAACAAAGATGAAAATAATTTTTCTATTTACTCTAATAATTTTCTTCAAAAGCCCCATAATAATGTCAGTCATTAAAGATCTTTCATGTACTTCATCCAATACAATTATTGCATACGTTGTCAGCAATGGATCGCTCATTAATTCACGTAACAATATTCCTTCAGTCATATACTGTAAGTAAAAAAAGGACGTTGAATTGAAACATGCATTATAATGTGTCTCAATATGATTCATTATTATACATGTACAAAAAAAAAAAAAAAAAAAAAGAAAAAGAAATAGAACAGGATGCACTGTTATATTCTCTACTATTCCATTGTATCTGCTTATTAAATCTCTCCTATGGAAATAATCTGATAAAAAGCTTCGGAAACATCACTGTGTCCACGATAATACAATCAATTTCAAAAAAAAAAAAAAAAAAAATGGTGGGGGGAAGAAAAAGAAAAAAAAAAGAAAAAAAAATATTTTCACGTACTTTAATCTTGGTAGATTCATTGGTGCAATCATCGAAA
The DNA here is from genome assembly GCF_910589235.1 of Vespa crabro. Taxonomy (NCBI): domain Eukaryota; kingdom Metazoa; phylum Arthropoda; class Insecta; order Hymenoptera; family Vespidae; genus Vespa; species Vespa crabro. The sequence continues at coordinate 7,503,918 of NC_060964.1, forward strand.
CGTATGCAATAACCAACTTCGGTTCCAAGTAAACAGTTACGTTCGTCAGCAACTCGACTTGACAATGATGTAGCTGCAACTCTTCTTGGTTCTGTTATTCCAATTATTTTGCCATCTTCGCACCATCCTGCCTCGAGAAGGTACTGTCAATTAAAGAGAAAAGCAAAAAATAAAAAAAAATAAAAAAAAAAAGGAAGAAAAAAAAATATATGTAAGAACATAAAAATTTTAACAAAATCGTTAAAAAAAATAGAAAATGAAGGGAAACGTACTTACGTATCTTCATAAAAAAAAAAAAAAGCAGAGTGAAAGAGTGAGTAAGCGAGAATGAGAGAGAGAGAGAGAGAAACTAGTCCTGATAAAGAGGATTGATAAGAACAAAAAGAAACTATCGACACTTTACTTTTGTTTCCTTCTTATGTATATATATATATATATATATATATATATATATATATTTTTTTTTTTTCTTTTATTTTTTTATGACATAATGAAGTATCCGAGTAACTTTGCTGACCACCTATTGTGTTCCATCGCGTGAGAAAAATAAAGTTTACTCGTTATTTTTTTTTCTCATTTCTTTTCTTTTGTTTTTTTTTGTCATGTCAACCACATAACTTCTTTTGTGGTAAATTTTCCATTTGAACATAACTTGCAGGAGAAAAAAAAAGAACTGGATAACAACTATCGTTTAACGTGCATGTTACATAATAATAACTATGTTATAAATAAAATTTGTAAAAAATTGGTTTTACATGAAATTAATTAAAAGTAATTGATTTACATGAAATTCATGAAAATCAATTACTTTCAAGAAATAATTGAAAGCATTCTAATAGTTGTTAATGACTTAAATATGGTTGTAGACAAAATCTATTTATTTTAGTTTTAAAAATATAAATTAATAATTAATTATGTAACGCGTAATAAATATATATAAATATATATATATATATATATATATATATATATATATATATATCTTTTTTCTCTTTTCTTTTCTTCGAATACATACACACGTGCGTATAAATAGAAAATTGAAATTACAATGTAAAATGTTAGTCATGCCAACACTCGAATGGATATTAATTCCTTATCAGTGTGATATTTATTTACCCTTCTTCTTACGTATAAGATAAATTAATATTTTATTATCGATCAAACAAGATCCAATTTTTCAATAAATGAACTATGTCCATATAATTTGTATATAATAAAAAAAAAAAGAAGAAAAGGAAAGATAAAAAAAAAAAAAAGAAAAAAGGAAAAATAAAACGAAACAAAAAATTATAAAACGAAAAAAAGCATACAAAATCATGTAGCTTACATACATGATTATAATAATTAAAAAAAAATGCAAAGTAACGGATTAATTGCCATACAATTAATCTGTTCTTGACTATGACTTAAATGCAATGAATCGTAATATTCTCTTCGAAATAGATTTTTGCAAACATCATGAAATTAACAAGAGAGAAGAAACAATAGATATATATTTCTCTCGTTGAAGGGTTATCTGGAAAATAAAACGCTATACTTCTTATCTCATATCACACCAAGCATATTCTTTTAAACATCCTATAGTCGGATGAAGTCATTTCTTTTTTATAATAGATAGCAAATAGTAGGAAATAATAGTTGATTATTAATATTTACCATTCCTTTCTTTTTTATTCAATGGTATTCGCATTTTTACGCGATTAAAAATAATTCCTAAAACAACACGGACACACACACAGATGCACCCGTGTATAAAGTTGTTCCTCGTATTTCTATATCTCTCAATTATCGTACTTGTTAATCTTATCTAACAGATAGTACGATTAGACAAAAAAGAAAAGAGAGAAAAAAAGATAATGTTAATAAAAACTTAGAAGTTTCAGTTATTATGAAAAATCATTTTTACTTTTATATGTATATATATATATATATATATATATTTAAATATGAAGTATATATGTATATATTTTAATTAAGAAATTAGAATAACAAATAGGCCTCTGAATTTTTTTTTTTATTGAATTAAAAATAATGTTATCTGTGTCAAAACGTTATCGCAACAAGTATTGACAGAAAGCTTATTATATTTGCAAAACGATCTTTTTATCTTACGATTTTTCTTAATACTAATATTACTGCCTTAACGTTACCTCTATACGACGATAAGATAGAGATAACCGATACATCTTAATACTAAGAGTTTTTTGCTTATAGTTATTTCTATATAATAATCCGACGATAAGATACATAGATACGTTACACATATATATTATGTATTTTTAAGGCATTTCTATTTATTAAAGTATTAATATGGCATACGACGTATGGGATTTATGAATTGATTTATTGATTGATTTATGAATCATCGATAACAAATCGTAAACAAAAAATAAATTTGTATCGAATAATAAACTATTGTAAGAAACTTTATAATTCACCATAAAAAATTATTGGAATTACAATATTTTGGTCAATAAAGCAAAAAAGATTGACTAAAAAATAATGTTGAAATTTATAGCATAAGAAAGAAAAATTATTAAACATTCTGAACATTATTATTATTGTTATTGTTATTATTATTATTATTATTATTATTATTATTATTATTATTATTGATTTATTCAATATTTGTATATATATTTTTTTGATCTCATAAAAAATAGTAAATTTGTGCTATATTTTGAGTTATCGAGGTCTGCCTAACTTTTCTATTACGTTATTATATAATATATATTTAAGTATTTATTTGTTTATATTAGAATCGACATATTTAAATTATATATTTTATGATTAAAAAATTATATGTATAAAAAAAAAAAAGAAAAAAAAGAAAAAAGAAAGAAATCACACAAATATATAGACGCCTTCGATTTTTTCTTTCGATCGATTGTTATTCGTTTGAAAAAATACGTTCTCAGATAAACGAAAAATTTTATGCCAATTTATTATATTAATCAAAAGATTATCGTTATATCATTTTATACATTCATGAACGCGCGCGAGCTAATGCGAAAGTTTAATCAATTATTTTTCTTTCTTTTCTTTCTTTTTTCTTTTTTTTTTTTTTTTATTTAATCGTACGCGATAATTCTCTTATCGATAATCAATTCGTAAATGAGAGAAATAAATTTGGTCAATACATCGTTCTCAGTTAAAACATATCGATAAGATTTTACCTGTAGTCACAATAATACGAAATATTTGTGTCCTTTCTTTCTCCTACATTTTCGAAAGATATATCGTCGAAGTCACGTAGATACTATCGTTATATACTTTTGTAAAAAAAAATTTACAAAAGTAAATGAAGTTTGTATCGATCGTAATAATGAACTAAAGATAATCGTTAAAGGATTCTTCACATCGATACGGTGAACTTATATATAATTTTGATAGCAATAAACGTCGACGTATCAATGAAACATCAAATAATCTAGATAAGATTATTAATGAAAAGGGAGAGAAGAAAAAAAAAAAAAAAAATATATATATATATATATATATATATATATATATATATATATATATATATATATATATATATATATATATAGTCGAGAGATAAAGACAGATAAATAATCTATCATCGATGAATAAGGCCGACCGAGGAAGATGTCACGCCATCAACAATTATAGGTACCATATGTACATAATCGTAAGCATACTGATAATGAAATTCTGTCAAATAGATAAGTAAAAATATAAGAACGTAGGACGACCATCTGGACAGTTTCATATATTCCCAAACACGATTAAAAAATATTGCCAGTAAAAGATAATCCATGGCTGCATGTACATTGAACATTTTCCAGCTTAGAGCGATGAACCAGAATGAATTACTTCTAAGTACATTGGTTTGTCGTAGATGTAGAAGTTCGGTGTTGATTGTGAATGGTTCGATGTCTAGATCCAAAAGATCCTGATAAAGCCATATATAACGATTCCATGCGGCACTGGCAACGATCAGATGACCGATCAACAAGAGAACATTAGGAAGTGCGATGTTCCTTATCGACGTGTTCGAAGATGATACGTAATGAGTCGTATCTAAGACGACAGATGTTAAAGGTAATGTTTGCATCTTATCGTATCCTCCTCGTCTGGATGGAGAGCGAATAATGAAGTAATAAAGGCCGACGATCAAAGCGACGCATCCAAGAGCATCGCAAAAACCATCAACGAAATAACCAGGTGAACCAACGTCCGATCGTTCACCCGATATGTTTGCTCTCTGTCTCGCTATGTGGCCGTCCAAATCGTCTAGCTATGTTCTCACTTGAAAGAGCATAACGCCGAGACGTCTTTGCGCCAGGGACTCGCTCGAAACACATTTGCCCGCTAACACAGCGATTAACACGTGAAAACCACTTATTAAATTTGGCGTCAACCAATACCATGATTTGCTAATACCCAAAATCTTATCCATCAAAGAGGCCAACGGGCTCAAGAGAAAATGATTCGGATGATCCAATGTCAAACCCTTCACCGTTACCGCGCAAAGGGGATTCAAATCGCATGATATCATTGGTCGATATAGTGGTGTATCGGTCACCGTTTCTTTCACACGATAATTCTTCACTCTCAAATATAATAATATGTCCATTACGATGAAATATATTATCGATACTGCGAGAAATGCTAGAGTCAGTTTATTCATCAGATCGTAGTGTACGGCCATGTTATTTTTTTTTCTTTCTTTCTTTGTTTTCCTTTTTATTTCTCTTTTACAAGAAATAAAATAACGCTCTTTTGTTTTTATCTCCTATGATTTTCGTAAAGCACAATTCTTTTTTATTCTTCAATAATAATATCGAATAATTTCTTACACAAATTCTACGAACACACTTTGATTGTATTATTCTCGTAAAAGATCTGATAAGTTCGATGAAAAATATATTAAAAAAATAAAAATAAAAATAGAAAACAAATCAAAGATTCGTGTCAAAGGTAACACTTTTGACCATTCGGCAGACGGAACTGAAGCTTACTGAGTCACTCGCGGAGTCGCTCGAACTTCAATAATCTACCTTAACTCCTCGCGGCGACGATTGTGTCCATGCGTCGTCGCATCGCACGTAATCACGCATAATAGATCTTTTACTCGACTATATTTCTCTCCCTTCACCTTCATTCTCGATATATCACTTTCTTTCATTTCGCTTTTTTCCTTTTTATTACAGTTAATAATATATAAATCTCCTAATCGCTTTCTTTTCCCCCCCCCCCCATCATTTTATTCCTTGAAAAAGATATAGATGATCTTTAAAAAATATTTTATATTTATAATTTTATTCATTTTATGCCTTTCTAATTTAATATTCAATTTTTATATGCTTTCTCCTAATTTATTTTTGTCATTATTTATTGCTAATAATAAATCCAATCGTTTCTTATCTATCTATCTGTCTATCTATCTCGAAGAAACAAATAGAAGAGCAATTAAGATATCCTGGGGGAAGAAAAAGAAAAAGAAAAAGAAAAAAAAAAAAAAAGAAGAAAGAAAAAAAAATTGTCGATCCATTTCTCCTAGATTTGTAAAAAAGAAAAAAAAAGAAGAGAAAAAACAAACGATAGAGACGAACGACAAAATATATAAAATTTCCCTTTAGAACGAACGTTTTCTTCTATGTGGCTTCTTTCATCCGTTATGTCAGAGAAACGAAAGAACGGCTTCTTTTCAACCCCTCGATACTTTTATATTCCTAACAAATCAATCCACCCTTTCGATTCATTCCTCCCATCTTTTTCTATCTTCCTTTCTTTTTATTTCCCATCTCTTTCTGTCTTAAGAAGAGAAAGCGTTATCCTTTCTTTTTCTTTTTTTTTTTTTTTTTTTTTTTTTTTTTTTTTTTACTATTTTTTTAAATTCCATGAATTTAAATTTCGTATACTTACTGTTCGATCGTCGTCGAACATCCTCTAATTTTCATTGAACTGAGACCTTGAAGTTTAAAGACTATAGCTAAATGACGTGAACTTTACATAGGCACATGCGCATTCGAATACGTTTTTTTTTTATTGCGTCTTATCGGTCGAGACGTTTGTAGCAGATACGCTTTAATATCATAAGGGAGAGAAAAGGGTAAAGGATACTCTTGACCCTTTTATTGAACGAACGTGATATTATACGAAGGGGGAGTTATATGTTACTATTAAATTAAAGAACGTATGTATATGCATATATATAAGTGAAACAGAAATAACATCAATAATTGCTTTGATGAAATCTTCACAGTACTTCTTTGATATCATTTTCTAGAACTACTTTAGAATTTGTTACTATACATATATATAAGGATATACATACAAAAGTTTGTTTTAGATATTGATCTTTGCCCACTATTTGCTAACTCACATTTATTATACTCAATAATATCTAATTTCTTTATCTCTTTAAGAAATTAATTCTAAAATATTTCTTTATATATTCGGTCTACATTATCGAATTAAATATTATTTTATTGCTCTTTGTGTAAAACATTAATTACTATACATGAACAGATATTTCTAAATAATTGAAAAGCATATGTAGAAAGAAAGTACTACATGAATGAAGCGTTAATGTGTACTAAGCAAAACTTATTTTCTAATTATTATATTTTTAAATACCTGTGGTAACTGCGTACTTTTTCCACATCCAGTTTCTCCGACTAGCACTAGAGTCTGATATTTTTCAAGTAAATATATGATATGATCTCTATTTCTGAATATAGGTAGACGTTTGCGTTGCATATCCAATGCAAGAGAATGGTGAGCATTGTATACAAATTGTGTCGAAGAATGCACATCGATATCTGGCCTGTCTTCTTGCCAAGTCGAACTACCTATAAATATAAAATATAATTTACTATATATTGGAACAAATATCACTTATATATTTTATTAAAGAAAGTACAGTATATGAAAAGTAAAAAGTATACTCAAAGTTAGGTTAGAAAATTAATAATACGTCGAAATTATCAAGATATATCAACGTGCAAATAAAAAACAGTAGCAATGAAATGTATTTCTATAAATAATATTATAAAATTAAATAAAAATGAAATTACAAAGCTTGTATTACAAAAAAAAAAAAAAAAAGAAAGAAAAAAAAGAAAAAACATTGAACGTTTATACGTACCAGGTTTAGAAAATACAGGTTTAGTATTCATTTTTTTTGAATTTGTTTTACAGATGTACGTATTGATAATTTATAATTGTTACAATATTATTTCACTATTATAAATCACTATTGATTAACTTATGTGATAATAATATGCGATCATTTAAATTGATAGATAAAACACATCGTACGTTTAAAAACATTTCTTAAAAACACTTTACAGTACAGATGGCGCTCAATATCGTGCTCTTTTACAAATTGAATCAAAATGACGATGGATCAAAAAGATTTATTAATGATAATTTTTTTTAATTATCTGTATAATAAAGTCATTTTCTACGTGCCATTAAATAAATTAATATTTGATGTGCTGTCAAATTAATATCGATTTAATAATAATTTTTAATTTCTTTTCATGCGTGAAACATTACCGACCGTTCTTAAGTCTATACATACATACATACACAACATACAAACAGGAATACCTGTAAAATATTTGAAAAACTTCTAAATAATGATTATTGATAAATATCTTATGATCAATAATTTTCTGATCGGAATAGTATTTTATATAAAATAGTTTTTAATTTTAAATTGGAAATTCAATTTTTCTATAAAATTGCAAATTTCAATTTTGCTCATGGATTTCTAATTATAAATTTCAATGTACTATAGTTTAATTCATTAGATATGTCTTCTAATTAATTAAACAATTACAATTATTTATGAAAGATATACAGTTGCCAAAAAGTATATTTTAGTATTCAAGAATTTTATTTTTATATATATATATATATATATATATATATATTGAACACATTCAGTTGTAATTTTTTATATATGCGCGATACTCCACTGTTGAAAATATTTTTATTTAATTTTTATATTTGCCCTCACTGCTACAAATTTGGTTTTATTTATGACGCAAAACACGTATAAAAAAAAAAAAAACCATTAATAGTTTTAGTCACAACATGATATTATAAATTTGTTCATAGAGCGACTTTTTAATGTTAGCAATTAATTTCTTCATCTTTTTCTTTTGCAGATTATGCCATATAGAAATATCGTTAAAATTATAAATAGTATACACTTCATTACTTTTCAAAGTTTTGCATAAAATAAATAAAATAGATTATTATTCTTAGATTAAACTCAAAAGTAAAGAAAGTAAATTTCTTTTTATTCCTTATAAAATAGTATTGTCATATATCTGGATTTTAGAAAAGTCGATACCGAACTTATTATTAATATAAATTTTGTTATATCTCTGCCAAACCTAAATAGAACAAAAATATTTAAATTTCTAATCAAATTCGCGTAAAGTGAGAGAGACATAATATGAACAGAATCGTTCGTAGAGTATAGGTTTTTCTAATCACTTCTAATCTGTTAGTAGTTGTTCATTGATACTTATACAATAAATCAAATTATCAGAAACTGGCTCTACGAACAAAGCAATTTGGTAGTATAAGTACCGATTGTAATTTATATACATACATACATACATACATACATACATATATATATATATGTATACACGAATCGTTTTTTTAAATTATTTGCATTTGACACCTACATGTATATGATATATAGTTTCTCTATGGGATACATTTGAATTTTTGTTCACGAAATGTGCTACGACCATAGAATTGCTACTAAAAATAAATGCAGTGATTTTACTGCTGTTAGCACAATCAGGTATGTTTACTCACCAGTATGTCCTATACACACACATACATATGTTATTATGTATTATTGAACACAATTCTTCAAAGTTTTACTTTGTAAATTGCACAGATTCATCATTAAAATTAAAAAAAACTGTGTTTCCTTTTACAAAACTTTCCAACAAGAGTGCGATTCGTTACAAATCCTGGCATGTAGACTACATTAGGCGAAATGAGAGACTTATTTCTCGAATATTTTAATTAGGTTTTTTTTGTAAATTTCAAACACTGCGCGCATTTGTCAGATATAGAGAACATGACGAGTTACTTATTATTTGTATCCAATGAAAGTACAGTAAAATGTTATACATAATATGTATACATCGCGAGTAAAGATTTTTTTAATGATCTTTTTCAAAGAGTAAATAAATACTTGAAGATACAAGTATTCTACTTTAGGAATGTATTTTGATTCGCAGAAAAATAATGTATTTTGTATCTCTGGTTATGAGATTAGTTTATTTACCTATACCTACTTCTGTGCATCAGAAACAATGGGGACTAGTAAGTGAAATATTTTGCACAAATGTATCTTTTTCAGGCACCACACTGTTTGTTCATTTTAAGAAGTTAGAAATATATTATTCCTAAAATTATTTGTATGTGTCACTTACTTTACTAGTCTAATGCTAAATGAATATATATGCGGATGCCAGAGTACGGGGACAAAATCGATGTTTATGAATTTCGAGATTTGTGTTAGTATGGATTTACATACTGTTATCGCCGATCGATGAAAAAAATTATTGCAATAAACACACATAGATGCACTAAATGCCAAATGTCATTAGCATAATATCAATCTTTTGATATAAAATGCTCGCCCCTGCTGACGATGCACAGTCATTAAATCTGTTCTGACTTCGCGCTTAGCCGTTAAAATTGATTCTATATATAAAGACTGAGAATAGTAATGACAAGAAGATATTAAGCTGTGGCTTCTGCGTCTCCATTGCTCTCCGCTTCGGCACACTTCTCTTCGAGTCTTGACTTCTTTTCAGGGCTTGCTCCATCGGAAGCATTATCTTCCGCGGCGTCATTTAAAGCTGTTGATTTCCTCTTTATACAACAGCTGTCAGCTGGTGCATCTAAAATATGGATTTTGATAATAAAAAAAAAAAAAAGAAGAGACAAAAAAAGGCATGTTTTACAATATAAATTCTAATCAGAAGAAATATTATATTATTCATTACAATAAATATACCTGTGGAATCACCATTTTCGGTGGATTCTTCTTCCTTTTCTTCTGTTTCTTTTTCCTCGCTAGAACCATTTTCTGTGGTCTCCGTGGCTTGACCATTTTCAGAGGTTTTAGAGTCCTCATCAACCTCCTGAACTACTTTCTTTTCTTCTTCTATCACTTTTTTCTCTGGGCTGGTAGCCACTTTTGTATCCCTAAACAATCGAAATATAACATTGGTTCAATTCTCAACATAACCAAAAAGCTTTGAAACAAACCAGCAATCCGTACAGTCAAGAGAGATCACTGTTGTGTACTTTGGGAAAAAGAAAAAATAGAAAAAAAAAAAAAAAAAAAGCAAAAGAAAAAAAATCCCATCGAATAAAAAAACAATCACACATATTATTCATGAATCAATATTATACATATTTATAAACACCTTGTTCACAGACGAGAAACAGTTAATACAAGGAAAGTGCGTCATTGCAGCGATCGGAATAAATAATACACAAAACGTTTGGCAAAACCAATTCTCAAGAAATATTCGTATATCCCACGTTCTATCCGACAAAATGATAAAACTCTAAACGTAATATATGTATATAATAAGTATAAAAAGGAAGAAAGAAAAAATTGAAAAAATAAAGAAAAAAAAATAAAAATAAACGAAGAGAGTGAAAATAAGGAAGAGAGAAACGGAGAAAGGACGCCCAACGGTAGCGACATCTAGCGACAAGGCATTGGCATTAAGCCACTTTTCCCCCTCTAATCCCACGATAGTGTCCACACACCGATCCAGATGCTCGAGCATCGCGCGGCAAATTCTCGCGTGGACCACAAATATACCTGTGGCCTTTCTCTCATACTCTTTCTCTCTCTCTTTCTCTCTCGCTCTCTTATACACTACGAATGTATGTACAACACGTTCGGTACGTGGAAAAATGCATGTTTATTTATTCAACAGGTCGCAAAGATATATATATATATATATTATATATATTTGTATACATATATATATATATATATGTATATTTTCGTCTTCCCGAGGAAACTCGTTTCGTCCATAAAATGTCGTTCTTTCTCGAAAACGATGTGTCTTTAGGAGCAAATCGAGCGCAACATATATACGCATGCACGCACGCACGTATCATACACATTCACACACACTCACACATATATACGTATATACGGAGAGAGAGAGAGAGAGAGAGAGTGTGTTCAGTCTTCTCTCTTTTCTCTCATATCATCCTCTAACCAGTAACGACAACGAGGGAGGCAACACAGATCGATACGCTGTCCCGTTCTCTTTTAGAAGCCGCCGGTCGTAACTTGCGCGCCACAAGGCTCTTGCAAAACGACGCCGTTTCTGACCTCGTCCTCGCGCGTTTAACTATAGAAGATAATCTTTTCTTAAAGCCACACGATGACGTAGTAGAACGGTATACAAAGAGAATATTACTCGTCTACCTCTCTAACCTTCTCTCTTTCTCATTCTATCTCTATATCTCTGTTTTGCCCGCCAAAATTTTTCTTTTCTCATATTCTACCTAAAATGTTCTCTCTCTCTTATTTAATTTTCTCTTTCATGTATATATATATATATATATATATATATATATATATATACGTACTCTCCCGTGAGAAATAATGAACGAAGGAAATCGAACGTCGATATATGTGCGATATAAATAAACGAACGCGTTGAGGATGACCGAGCACGATACTCGATAATAACATTTACGCACGAATCTTACGGGAAAAAAGTATTTGTATTGTATGTAACTAACAATCAACAAACCAATCAATCGACCAACCAAACCAACCAATCAACCAATCACTAAACCAATAACAACAAAACGATATAACCTATAGAAAAAATAAAGTCAAATTAAAAGGACTAATGTGAATAATGTCATAACTATTTCTCTCTCTCTCTCTCTCTCTCTCTATCTATCTGTCTATTTGTAAAAAATAACAAAAAAGAAAGAATGAGAGTAAAAAATAGAACAAACTAAAAAAAGGAACCAATCCGTTCTTTTGACTCTTCACGACGTAGAACGCTTGTTATTTACCAAAGACGTTCAATGAAAGCGAGATTTAAGTGGTAACAAGGAAAAGTATCGAGAGAGAGAGAGAGAGAGAGAGAGAGAGGGAGAGAGGGAGGGGAAGGTGTGAGGGTGGGGAAAAAAGAAAATGAAGAAGAAAAGAGAAGGGGAAGAAAAATAGAAGAAAAGGGAAACAAAATAAATAAATAAATAAATAAATAAACGAACAAACAAACAAACAAATAAATAAATAAATAAGGATAAAAAGAAATTGAAAAGAGTAGGACGGGAAAGGGGCCACGCTTCGCAAGTAGAGCACGCATCGTGCCGAGGGCACAGGTAATCGCGCGCTCTCACCACCGAACGAACGAACGAACGAACGTTGCGCGCTTACGTATCCTCCATCTTTCCCCTTCGCCCCCTTTATCATGCCCTTCTCCTCCCGCCCTCCAAACCTCCTGCTCGACCACCTCTATTTCTATCTTTCTCCGGCGTTCTCCCCCCTTTTTCAACCACTAGCACCACCCCACCATTGCCACCTCGTCCTTCCTCACCACCTCTCCTTTCCCTTCGCGCTTCCTAGTCTCCCCTTTTCTACCGCGCACAACGCGGCGCTCTTACAAAACTCTTCTATACACACACACACACACACACACACATACACACACATTCTATATATACGGTGAACGTGTTGTATACATTCGTGTCGTATACACGAGGCACGCTGCTCACGGCAAGATAGTAGTAGCCACACACCGCAGAGCCAAGCAAGTACAAACAATATATATACAGACACACACACAAGCGAGTCAAGGTATACGCAAGCGTGTGTTAGTTGTGTAGCGTACAATACATACGTACTATGCATACGTACACACACGGAGTTTCATAAATGTGTGTACGTGCATGCATGCATAGCGCGCGCCAACGCTAGCACAAGGTAAAAGCAATGATTTCAAATGCACCCCGATCTCTCTCACTCTTGCCCTCTCTCACTCTTTCCCTCACTCTCTCTCTCTCTCTCTCCCCCTCTCTTTCTCATCGCGGTTTTTCAACGAATCAACGATCGCCACTCGATTTTATTTATCGAAATAATATAAAGATGGCGATCGATCTAATTCGATTATAAATAAAAACCGCGTTAACGTTATACGCGAATAGTTTTAAATGAGAAGTGTAGAAAAGTGAGAGAGAGAGAGAGAGAGAGAGAGAGAGAGAGAGAGAGAGAGAGAAAGAGGGAGAGCGCGAGAGAGCAACAGCAGAGAGGCGCGATTTTTTTTTTCATTTTCAAAATCAACGTTAATCTTTATAATAAATCCCGTTTTTTTACTCACTTTACTTCCGTATCCGCCATCCTTCAGATTCTTTAAGATTATCGTTGAAAAGATTGAAGCACCACGCGTTATAATGAACGCACCAAATGAGAGAGCCGCGTCCTCTTTACGCACCGGCGAACACACGTAGAATTCCGGTAACACCACTCTCTGTGTCGCGTAGCCGGGTACCGACGCGCAAATGGCAGAGAGACTCGCACACTGATTCGCCCGAGTCCCGCCGAGCTGCTCGGCCCGGCCGGCGGCCTTCAAACGTTTTTCTTTCCCGCTCGATTACAGATGGCGTCTCGATCGCCACGCGACGAAAGAACTACGAACGAAACGAAACGAAACGAGTGCGTTAGTCTCAGAAAATAAGCTTTATTTGTATTTGCAAGTAGACGATATCGGTTTTTCACGTAACATTCTATACTTTACGACCGTCCCGTATTCGATCTTCATTCTGTAAAAGCTCTTTCCCATAATCCATAAGTTCTCTTTGAAGTAACATCAAATTTAAGTCAAGTATTAAATTCATCGGTGACGCGGCAGTTGGTATCTACGACGTGATTCAATTGATCTATCTTTACATAAGCGTTCAACAATCTTACCCTTTCCGTCTCGTATTTTCGTTCTTTGTTTTATTGCTTTTTTTGTTGTTCCTTTTTTTTTTCATCTTCGACACACGTCAATTCAAAGGTACCTAAGTTAATACATATATCCCTTACGTATACAATCGTTCCCCCAATCGTTAGATCGTAATATTTTCAATATTCGCCACGTATTCCGTGGCGAATTGTAATATCGTGACGGTTATTAATTACCGACGGACATGCGGTTAAGGGTCAGAACCGCGCGATCGCTGTAGTCTCGATTCTATCCTCCCCACTCCTTCCGCCATGCGCGTTACGTCGGCCAATCG